>NW_028142892.1:2962648-2964967 GCF_977018435.1 Lepisma saccharinum
GTTAGGTTAGGTTAGGTTAGGTTAGGTTAGGTTAGGTTAGGTTAGGTTAGGTTAGGTTAGGTTAGGTTAGGTTAGGTTAGGTTAGGTTAGGTTAGGTTAGGTTAGGTTAGGTTAGGTTAGGTTAGGTTAGGTTAGGTTAGGTTAGGTTAGGTTAGGTTAGGTTAGGTTAGGTTAGGTTAGGTTAGGTTAGGTTAGGTTAGGTTAGGTTAGGTTAGGTTAGGTTAGGTTAGGTTAGGTTAGGTTAGGTTAGGTTAGGTTAGGTTAGGTTAGGTTAGGTTAGGTTAGGTTAGGTTAGGTTAGGTTAGGTTAGGTTAGGTTAGGTTAGGTTAGGTTAGGTTAGGTTAGGTTAGGTTAGGTTAGGTTAGGTTAGGTTAGGTTAGGTTAGGTTAGGTTAGGTTAGGTTAGGTTAGGTTAGGTTAGGTTAGGTTAGGTTAGGTTAGGTTAGGTTAGGTTAGGTTAGGTTAGGTTAGGTTAGGTTAGGTTAGGTTAGGTTAGGTTAGGTTAGGTTAGGTTAGGTTAGGTTAGGTTAGGTTAGGTTAGGTTAGGTTAGGTTAGGTTAGGTTAGGTTAGGTTAGGTTAGGTTAGGTTAGGTTAGGTTAGGTTAGGTTAGGTTAGGTTAGGTTAGGTTAGGTTAGGTTAGGTTAGGTTAGGTTAGGTTAGGTTAGGTTAGGTTAGGTTAGGTTAGGTTAGGTTAGGTTAGGTTAGGTTAGGTTAGGTTAGGTTAGGTTAGGTTAGGTTAGGTTAGGTTAGGTTAGGTTAGGTTAGGTTAGGTTAGGTTAGGTTAGGTTAGGTTAGGTTAGGTTAGGTTAGGTTAGGTTAGGTTAGGTTAGGTTAGGTTAGGTTAGGTTAGGTTAGGTTAGGTTAGGTTAGGTTAGGTTAGGTTAGGTTAGGTTAGGTTAGGTTAGGTTAGGTTAGGTTAGGTTAGGTTAGGTTAGGTTAGGTTAGGTTAGGTTAGGTTAGGTTAGGTTAGGTTAGGTTAGGTTAGGTTAGGTTAGGTTAGGTTAGGTTAGGTTAGGTTAGGTTAGGTTAGGTTAGGTTAGGTTAGGTTAGGTTAGGTTAGGTTAGGTTAGGTTAGGTTAGGTTAGGTTAGGTTAGGTTAGGTTAGGTTAGGTTAGGTTAGGTTAGGTTAGGTTAGGTTAGGTTAGGTTAGGTTAGGTTAGGTTAGGTTAGGTTAGGTTAGGTTAGGTTAGGTTAGGTTAGGTTAGGTTAGGTTAGGTTAGGTTAGGTTAGGTTAGGTTAGGTTAGGTTAGGTTAGGTTAGGTTAGGTTAGGTTAGGTTAGGTTAGGTTAGGTTAGGTTAGGTTAGGTTAGGTTAGGTTAGGTTAGGTTAGGTTAGGTTAGGTTAGGTTAGGTTAGGTTAGGTTAGGTTAGGTTAGGTTAGGTTAGGTTAGGTTAGGTTAGGTTAGGTTAGGTTAGGTTAGGTTAGGTTAGGTTAGGTTAGGTTAGGTTAGGTTAGGTTAGGTTAGGTATAGGTTAGGTTAGGTTAGGTTAGGTTAGGTTAGGTTAGGTTAGGTTAGGTTAGGTTAGGTTAGGTTAGGTTAGGTTAGGTTAGGTTAGGTTAGGTTAGGTTAGGTTAGGTTAGGTTAGGTTAGGTTAGGTTAGGTTAGGTTAGGTTAGGTTAGGTTAGGTTAGGTTAGGTTAGGTTAGGTTAGGTTAGGTTAGGTTAGGTTAGGTTAGGTTAGGTTAGGTTAGGTTAGGTTAGGTTAGGTTAGGTTAGGTTAGGTTAGGTTAGGTTAGGTTAGGTTAGGTTAGGTTAGGTTAGGTTAGGTTAGGTTAGGTTAGGTTAGGTTAGGTTAGGTTAGGTTAGGTTAGGTTAGGTTAGGTTAGGTTAGGTTAGGTTAGGTTAGGTTAGGTTAGGTTAGGTTAGGTTAGGTTAGGTTAGGTTAGGTTAGGTTAGGTTAGGTTAGGTTAGGTTAGGTTAGGTTAGGTTAGGTTAGGTTAGGTTAGGTTAGGTTAGGTTAGGTTAGGTTAGGTTAGGTTAGGTTAGGTTAGGTTAGGTTAGGTTAGGTTAGGTTAGGTTAGGTTAGGTTAGGTTAGGTTAGGTTAGGTTAGGTTAGGTTAGGTTAGGTTAGGTTAGGTTAGGTTAGGTTAGGTTAGGTTAGGTTAGGTTAGGTTAGGTTAGGTTAGGTTAGGTTAGGTTAGGTTAGGTTAGGTTAGGTTAGGTTAGGTTAGGTTAGGTTAGGTTAGGTTAGGTTAGGTTAGGTTAGGTTAGGTTAGGTTAGGTTAGGTTAGGTTAGGTTAGGTTAGGTTAGGTTAGGTTAGGTTAGGTTAGGTTAGGTTAGGTTAGGTTAGGTTAGGTTAGGTTAGGTTAGGTTAGGTT
>NC_139244.1:2674963-2682463 GCF_977018435.1 Lepisma saccharinum
AGAGTGAATGGTGGGGGATACCTCCGTGTAGGGGGTATCTCCTTTTTTAGAAAAAAAAAAAAAAAAAGTGGTTAAGGCGTCTGACTAGAAATCAGATTCCCTCTGGGAGCGTAGGTTCGAATCCTACCGACTGCGTTTCCTCTCTTTTTGTTCATTAGGAAACCAACGCAGTGAACAGCACGAGCGCCAAGGAAAGATAAGACATAAGCAGTCGTGGACGAATGGTTAAGGCGTCTGACTAGAAATCAGATTCCCTCTGGGAGCGTAGGTTCGAATCCTACCGACTGCGTTTCCTCTCTTTTTGTTTATTAGGAAACCAACGCAGTGAACAGCACGAGCGCCAAGGAAAGAGAAGACATAAGCAGTCGTGGCGGAGTGGTTAAGGCGTCTGACTAGAAATCAGATTTCCTTTGGGAGCGTAGGTTCGAATCCTACCGACTGCGTTTCCTCTCTTTATGTTCATTAGGAAACCAACGCAGTGAACAGAACGAGCGCCAAGGAAAGAGAAGCCATAAGCAGTCGTGGCCGAGTGGTGTCGACCTCCGTGGCGAAGTGGTTAGCAGAGCGCGCTACAACGCCAGGGGTTCTGGGTTAGAGTCCCGGGTAATCATGGGTATTTGTGTTCGTCCAGTTGATAAGAAACAAAGAAAAATGTAAGAATTGAAAAGTGTAAAAGAGAGAAAAAGAGTAAATGGTGGGGGATACCTCCGTGTAGGGGGTATTTCCTTTCTACAAAAAAAAAAAAAAAAGTGGTTAAGGCGTCTGACTAGAAATCAGATTCCCTCTGGGAGCGAAGGTTCGAATCCTACCGACTGCGTTTCCTCTCTTTTTGTTCTTTAGCAAACCAACGCAGTGAACAGCACGAGCGCCAAGGAAAGAGAAGCCATAAGCAGTCGTGGCCGAGTGGTTAAGGCGTCTGACTAGAAATCAGATTCCCTCTGGGAGCGTAGGTTCGAATCCTACCGACTGCGTTTCCTCTCTTTATGTTCATTAGGAAACCAACGCAGTGAACAGAACAAGCGCCAAGGAAAGAGAAGCCATAAGCAGTCGTGGCCGAGTGGTGTCGACCTCCGTGGCGAAGTGGTTAGCAGAGCGCGCTACAACGCCAGTGGTTATGGGTTCGAGTCCCGGGTAAGGCATAGGTATTTGTGTTCGTCCAGTTGATAAGAAACAAAGAAAAATGTAAGAATTGAAAAGTGTAAAAGTGAGAAAAAGAGTAAATGGTGGGGGATACCTCCGTGTAGGGGGTATTTCCTTTCTACAAAAAAAAAAAAAAAAAAAAAAGTGGTTAAGGCGTCTGACTAGAAATCAGATTCCCTCTGGGAGCGCAGGTCCGAATCCTACCGACTGCGTTTCCTCTCTTTATGTTCATTAGGAAACCAACGCAGTGAACAGCACGAGCGCCAAGGAAAGAGAAGCCATAAGCAGTCGTGGCCGAGTGGTTAAGGCGTCTGACTAGAAATCAGATTCCCTCTGGGAGCGTAGGTTCGAATCCTACCGACTGCGTTTCCTCTCTTTTTGTTTATTAGGAAACCAACGCAGTGAACAGCACGAGCGCCAAGGAAAGAGAAGACATAAGCAGTCGTGGCGGAGTGGTTAAGGCGTCTGACTAGAAATCAGATTTCCTTTGGGAGCGTAGGTTCGAATCCTACCGACTGCGTTTCCTCTCTTTATGTTCATTAGGAAACCAACGCAGTGAACAGAACGAGCGCCAAGGAAAGAGAAGCCATAAGCAGTCGTGGCCGAGTGGTGTCGACCTCCGTGGCGAAGTGGTTAGCAGAGCGCGCTACAACGCCAGGGGTTCTGGGTTAGAGTCCCGGGTAATCATGGGTATTTGTGTTCGTCCAGTTGATAAGAAACAAAGAAAAATGTAAGAATTGAAAAGTGTAAAAGAGAGAAAAAGAGTAAATGGTGGGGGATACCTCCGTGTAGGGGGTATTTCCTTTCTACAAAAAAAAAAAAAAAAAAGTGGTTAAGGCGTCTGACTAGAAATCAGATTCCCTCTGGGAGCGAAGGTTCGAATCCTACCGACTGCGTTTCCTCTCTTTTTGTTCTTTAGCAAACCAACGCAGTGAACAGCACGAGCGCCAAGGAAAGAGAAGCCATAAGTAGTCGTGGCCGAGTGGTTAAGGCGTCTGACTAGAAATCAGATTCCCTCTGGGAGCGTAGGTTCGAATCCTACCAACTGCGTTTCCTCTCTTTTTGTTCATTAGGAAACCTTGGCAGTGAACAGCACGAGCGCCATGGAAAGAGAAGCCATAAGCAGTCGTGGCCGAGTGGTTAAGGCGTCTGACTAGAAATCAAATTCCCTCTGGGAGCGTAGGTTCGAATCCTACCGACTGCGTTTCCTCTCTTTATGTTCATTAGGAAACCAACGCAGTGAACAGAACGAGCGCCAAGGAAAGAGAAGCCATAAGCAGTCGTGGCCGAGTGGTGTCGACCTCCGTGGCGAAGTGGTTAGCAGAGCGCGCTACAACGCCAGGGGTTATGGGTTCGAGTCCCGGGTAAGGCATGGGTATTTGTGTTGGTCCAGTTGATAAGAAACAAAGAAAAATGTAAGAATTGAAAAGTGTAAAAGTGAGAAAAAGAGTAAATGGTGGGGGATACCTCCGTGTAGGGGGTATTTCCTTTCTACAAAAAAAAAAAAAAAAAAGTGGTTAAGGCGTCTGACTAGAAATCAGATTCCCTCTGGGAGCGTAGGTTCGAATCCTACCGACTGCGTTTCCTCTCTTTTTGTTCTTTAGCAAACCAACGCAGTGAACAGCACGAACGCCAAGGAAAGAGAAGCCATAAGCAGTCGTGGCGGAGTGGTTAAGGCGTCTGACTAGAAATCAGATTCCCTCTGGGAGCGTAGGTTCGAATCCTACCGACTGCGTTTCCTCTCTTTTTGTTCATTAGGAAACCAACGCAGTGAACAGCACGAGCGCCAAGGAAAGATAAGACATAAGCAGTCGTGGACGAATGGTTAAGGCGTCTGACTAGAAATCAGATTCCCTCTGGGAGCGTAGGTTCGAATCCTACCGACTGCGTTTCCTCTCTTTTTGTTTATTAGGAAACCAACGCAGTGAACAGCACGAGCGCCAAGGAAAGAGAAGACATAAGCAGTCGTGGCGGAGTGGTTAAGGCGTCTGACTAGAAATCAGATTACCTTTGGGAGCGTAGGTTCGAATCCTACCGACTGCGTTTCCTCTCTTTATGTTCATTAGGAAACCAACGCAGTGAACAGAACGAGCGCCAAGGAAAGAGAAGCCATAAGCAGTCGTGGCCGAGTGGTGTCGACCTCCGTGGCGAAGTGGTTAGCAGAGCGCGCTACAACGACAGGGGTTCTGGGTTCGAGTCCCGGGTAAGGCATGGGTATTTGTGTTCGTCCAGTTGATAAGAAAGATAGAAAATGTAAGAATTGAAAAGTGTAAAAGTGAGAAAAAGAGTGAATGGTGGGGGATACCTCCGTGTAGGGGGTATCTCCTTTAAAAAAAAAAAAAAAAAAAAAAGTGGTTGAGGCGTCTGACTAGAAATCAGATTCCCTCTGGGAGCGTAGGTTCGAATCCAACCGACTGCGTTTCCTCTCTTTTTGTTCATTAGGAAACCAACGCAGTGAACAGCACGAGCGCCAAGGAAAGATAAGACATAAGCAGTCGTGGACGAATGGTTAAGGCGTCTGACTAGAAATCAGATTCCCTCTGGGAGCGTAGGTTCGAATCCTACCGACTGCGTTTCCTCTCTTTTTGTTTATTAGGAAACCAACGCAGTGAACAGCACGAGCGCCAAGGAAAGAGAAGACATAAGCAGTCGTGGCGGAGTGGTTAAGGCGTCTGACTAGAAATCAGATTTCCTTTGGGAGCGTAGGTTCGAATCCTACCGACTGCGTTTCCTCTCTTTATGTTCATTAGGAAACCAACGCAGTGAACAGAACGTGCGCCAAGGAAAGAGAAGCCATAAGCAGTCGTGGCCGAGTGGTGTCGACCTCCGTGGCGAAGTGGTTAGCAGAGCGCGCTACAACGCCAGGGGTTCTGGGTTAGAGTCCCGGGTAATCATGGGTATTTGTGTTCGTCCAGTTGATAAGAAACATAGAAAAATGTAAGAATTGAAAAGTGTAAAAGAGAGAAAAAGAGTAAATGGTGGGGGATACCTCCGTGTAGGGGGTATTTCCTTTCTACAAAAAAAAAAAAAAAAAAGTGGTTAAGGCGTCTGACTAGAAATCAGATTCCCTCTGGGAGCGAAGGTTCGAATCCTACCGACTGCGTTTCCTCTCTTTTTGTTCTTTAGCAAACCAACGCAGTGAACAGCACGAGCGCCAAGGAAAGAGAAGCCATAAGTAGTCGTGGCCGAGTGGTTAAGGCGTCTGACTAGAAATCAGATTCCCTCTGGGAGCGTAGGTTCGAATCCTACCAACTGCGTTTCCTCTCTTTTTGTTCATTAGGAAACCTTGGAAGTGAACAGCACGAGCGCCAAGGAAAGAGAAGCCATAAGCAGTCGTGGCCGAGTGGTTAAGGCGTCTGACTAGAAATCAAATTCCCTCTGGGAGCGTAGGTTCGAATCCTACCGACTGCGTTTCCTCTCTTTATGTTCATTAGGAAACCAACGCAGTGAACAGAACGAGCGCCAAGGAAAGAGAAGCCATAAGCAGTCGTGGCCGAGTGGTGTCGACCTCCGTGGCGAAGTGGTTAGCAGAGCGCGCTACAACGCCAGGGGTTATGGGTTCGAGTCCCGGGTAAGGCATGGGTATTTGTGTTCGTCCAGTTGATAAGAAACAAAGAAAAATGTAAGAATTGAAAAGTGTAAAAGTGAGAAAAAGAGTAAATGGTGGGGGATACCTCCATGTAGGGGGTATTTCCTTTCTACAAAAAAAAAAAAAAAAGTGGTTAAGGCGTCTGACTAGAAATCAGATTCCCTCTGGGAGCGCAGGTTCGAATCCTACCGACTGCGTTTCCTCTCTTTATGTTCATTAGGAAACCAACGCAGTGAACAGCACGAGCGCCAAGGAAAGAGAAGCCATAAGCAGTCGTGGCCGAGTGGTTAAGGCGTCTGACTAGAAATCAGATTCCCTCTGGGAGCGTAGGTTCGACTCCTACCGACTGCGTTTCCTCTCTTTTTGTTCATTAAGAAACCAACGCAGTGAACAGCACGAGCGCCAAGGAAAGAGAAGCCATAAGCAGTCGTGGCCGAGTGGTTAAGGCGTCTGACTAGAAATCAGATTCCCTCTGGGAGCGTAGGTTCGAATCCTACCGACTGCGTTTCCTCTCTTTATGTTCATTAGGAAACCAACGCAGTTAACAGCACGAGCGCCAAGGAAAGAGAAGCCATAAGCAGTCGTGGCCGAGTGGTTAAGGCGTCTGACTAGAAATCAGATTCCCTCTGGGAGCGTAGGTTCGAATCCTACCGACTGCGTTTCCTCTCTTTTTGTTCTTTAGCAAACCAACGCAGTGAACAGCACGAGCGCCAAGGAAAGAGAAGCCATAAGCAGTCGTGGCCGAGTGGTTAAGGCGTCTGACTAGAAATCAGATTCCCTCTGGGAGCGTAGGTTCGAATCCTACCGACTGCGTTTCCTCTCTTTTTGTTCATTAGGAAACCAACGCAGTGAACAGCACGAGCGCCAAGGAAAGAGAAGCCATAAGCAGTCGTGGACGAGTGGTTAAGGCGTCTGACTAGAAATCAGATTCCCTCTGGGAGCGTAGGTTCGAATCCTACCGACTGCGTTTCCTCTCTTTTTGTTCATTAGGAAACCAACGCAGTGAACAGCACGAGCGCCAAGGAAAGAGAAGCCATAAGCAGTCGTGGCCGAGTGGTTAAGGCGTCTGACTAGAAATCAGATTCCCTCTGGGAGCGTAGGTTCGAATCCTACCGACTGCGTTTCCTCTCTTTTTGTTCATTAGGAAACCAACGCAGTGAGCAGCACGAGCGCCAAGGAAAGAGAAGCCATAAGCAGTCGTGGCCGAGTGGTTAAGGCGTCTGACTAGAAATCAGATTCCCTCTGGGAGCGTAGGTTCGAATCCTACCGACTTCGTTTCCTCTCTTTTTGTTCATTAGGAAACCAACGCAGTGAACAGCACGAGCGCCAAGGAAAGAGAAGCCATAAGCAGTCGTGGCCGAGTGGTTAAGGCGTCTGACTAGAAATCAGATTCCCTCTGGGAGCGTAGGTTCGAATCCTACCGACTGCGTTTCCTCTCTTTTTGTTCATTAGGAAACCAACGCAGTGAACAGCACGAGCGCCAAGGAAAGATAAGACATAAGCAGTCGTGGACGAATGGTTAAGGCGTCTGACTAGAAATCAGATTCCCTCTGGGAGCGTAGGTTCGAATCATACCGACTGCGTTTCCTCTCTTTTTGTTTATTAGGAAACCAACGCAGTGAACAGCACGAGCGCCAAGGAAAGAGAAGACATAAGCAGTCGTGGCGGAGTGGTTAAGGCGTCTGACTAGAAATCAGATTACCTTTGGGAGCGTAGGTTCGAATCCTACCGACTGCGTTTCCTCTCTTTATGTTCATTAGGAAACCAACGCAGTGAACAGAACGAGCGCCAAGGAAAGAGAAGCCATAAGCATTCGTGGCCGAGTGGTGTCGACCTCCGTGGCGAAGTGGTTAGCAGAGCGCGCTACAACGACAGGGGTTCTGGGTTCGAGTCCCGGGTAAGGCATGGGTATTTGTGTTCGTCCAGTTGATAAGAAAGAAAGAAAATGTAAGAATTGAAAAGTGTAAAAGTGAGAAAAAGAGTGAATAGTGGGGGATACCTCCGTGTAGGGGGTATTTCCTTTTAAAAAAAAAAAAAAAAAAAAAAGTGGTTAAGGCGTCTGACTAGAAATCAGATTCCCCTCTGGGAGCGTAGGTTCGAATCCTACCGACTGCGTTTCCTCTCTTTTTGTTCTTTAGCAAACCAACGCAGTGAACAGCACGAGCGCCAAGGAAAGAGAAGCCATAAGCAGTCGTGGCCGAGTGGTTAAGGCGTCTGACTAGAAATCAGATTCCCTCTGGGAGCGTAGGTTCGAATCCTACCGACTGCGTTTCCTCTCTTTTTGTTCATTAGGAAACCAACGCAGTGAACAGCACGAGCGCCAAGGAAAGAGAAGCCATAAGCAGTCGTGGACGAGTGGTTAAGGCGTCTGACTAGAAATCAGATTCCCTCTGGGAGCGTAGGTTCGAATCCTACAGACTGCGTTTCCTCTCTTTTTGTTCATTAGGAAACCAACGCAGTGAACAGCACGAGCGCCAAGGAAAGATAAGACATAAGCTGTCGTGGACGAATGGTTTAGGCGTCTGACTAGAAATCAGATTCCCTCTGGGAGCATAGGTTCGAATCCTACCAACTGCGTTTCCTCTCTTTTTGTTTATTAGGAAACCAACGCAGTGAACAGCACGAGCGCCAAGGAAAGAGAAGACATAAGCAGTCGTGGCCGAGTGGTTAAGGCGTCTAACTAGAAATCAGATTTCCTTTGGGAGCGTAGGTTCGAATCCTACCGACTGCGTTTCCTCTCTTTATGTTCATTAGGAAACCAACGCAGTGAA
>NC_139244.1:2687463-2877463 GCF_977018435.1 Lepisma saccharinum
CCGAGTGGTTAAGGCGTCTGACTAGAAATCAGATTCCCTTTGGGAGCGTAGGTTCGAATCCTACCGACTGCGTTTCCTCTCTTTTTGTTCATTAGGATACCAACGCAGTGAACAGCACGAGCGCCAAGGAAAGAGAAGCCATAAGCAGTCGTGGCCGAGTGGTTAAGGCGTTTGACTAGAAATCAGATTCCCTCTGGGAGCGTAGGTTCGAATCCTACCGACTGCGTTTCCTCTCTTTTTGTTCATTAGGAAACCAACGCAGTGAACAGCACGAGCGCCAAGGAAAGAGAAGCCATAAGCAGTCGTGGCCTAGTGGTTAAGGCGTCTGACGAGGTTGGCAAGAGGATCCACTTTTACCCATCCACACACCCTCTCTCATTCTTACTGTAGCTTACCTATTTTACAAGAATACTGGAATCTGAGTTCGTCGCGGTGTTCAAACTCAAAGACTGACGCCTGAATTGCCGTGGTGCACGACAGGAAACAAAGTAACGAGATATGTCAACATTAGCTATGAATTGGCTATTCATGTTCGTGAATTAAATGCTGTATGTTGTAACCAATTACATTTTCAACGAGCCGACAAGAGCTAAAGAGGAGTGGAACCAAAACTGCCCTAACAAAGTACATAAGAAGCAAGGAAACGAGGTTTCGAAGCATACACTTTGTGGACGTATTCTTCACGCGCCATTGAAGGTGAGAGCTAGTAATGAAAATTAAAACACTAATCTGGTTGGTAACATCCTCTTGGGTGAGAACTAAGTCAATTCCTAAGGAAGAGAGGAGACGACTTTGACTTTGAAAGATGCAAGGGAAATCCTGGGAAAATTAGCCATTTGAAGAACTATCTCTCTGCTACAGAGTCTAAAACCTTCTCTAGTCCACACAGCTATCGTTAAGTTTACATCACCGCCATGATGTCACCTAGAAAGGCATCCCGCGTACTTGCGCCTTAATAACCCAATTGGAACGATAACATCACCTTAGCGAAAAGGCCCCTTAACATAGCGCACCGTTGAGGGAAAAAATTCAAATTTGCAATAACCCGTAGGCAGTAGCTCTCGCGAGACAAGGCCTGCCTGTTGAGGATTCTCTTTTCCGCATGTTTCCATAAACATTGTCGTGCTACTCATTCCTAGCTGCTCATTCTCCTCACGATGACGGGCGACCACAGGCTCCAAACACTGGTCGAAATCTCAGGAAAAAAATGTAAGCTTCCAGGCAGGAGCCTCGAACCTGAGCACGTCCCGTACAACGAAGACGGAAGTTTGACCCATTCGACCGCACGGCCACTGTGGAGGACACAATATATAATGACAAATGTAAATATTAGCTCGGTATTCACCTCCCATGTGCTAACGTTTTAGCCAAGGAAAATTTCCAGTGCGCCACATATTCAAAAACTAAATATGCTGACCAAGGCAGAAATTTATTTTATTATAAAACATAAACTAAACGTAACGTTTCAACCTTCTAACAAGATCTTCTTCAGACTCTGTACCAAGTACAAATGTAATCAGGTACACAACAGGACGATATATATACACAAAAATACTCCCCTCCAGACTATTAGAAATTAGTTCTGGAACAATCTAGCAGGTGGCTTTCCCTTGTCAACTGCAATTATAATTATATCAATTTCTGCCTTGCTCATATTTAGTTTTTATATCATGGAAACAAGGCTTAATGGTGTTACACATATTCAAATATTCATTTCGATAAAAGCAATTCCCATTACTTGTTGCTGTTGAAGCATATTAAAATTCGATCTCGAGAGGAAACAGCGCAGTGATTCCAAAATGTAATAACCGTAATGATCACACTTCCAAAAGACACCAACACATTGCATTGCTTTCCAAACATGACGAAAATATCGTACCGAAACACATAAAAGCGTTCAAATGCATAAAATTTAATCGCAAGGGAACATCACACCAACAAGTAAACCCTTCTCAATACCCTTCAGTTGGGGTGCTGGCTGCACGCTCTCATGGTCACGATGTCTTGCTTTTTTTTTTTCAAATTTATGTAATTCTATTTTCGTCGAGCTCTCTGACAGACTGTACCATACTAGTGACGTATGTTTTTTGTTACGTTAACAAAAATATAATAAACAACTTCTTTCCAACCCACTGTTATAACTTACATATAAATAAGATAGCTCGTTACTCATTTTCAATTTGGGCAAAATATAACATATTAATTTGAACTACCTCTCTTCTGACAACATAAAAACGTAGAAATTTCAATAATTCGGAATTTTAAAATAATAATAATAAAAAAGAAGAAGCCATTTGTTGCAATTTTTGACTGATTTTCTTTGCATAAATTACGTTACGTTCCTTTAACAAAACAAAACAAAAATAATTGAAAACTACTTTATAGTATTCTTCTATAACCATGTCAAGTCACGTGAAACTGGGACAGACCCCTTCATAGTAATTTTAGGATCAACGTGCACAGTACTTATGGGTTTATTTATTTATTTATTTATTTGAACACAACCAGACGAATGCCCAATTACAGCGTTCTACATTTTCTACTTTGAATTAGTAAGTTCACATGATTTCATGACAAGAAACATTTTTGAACTTGCAGAAATCTAAACATAAAACATATCAACGTTAAAGCAAATGTACACAATAGAAAGTATAATAATATAAAAATAAATAATATTAATAATAATACAAGTTAGATTGAAAAGAGTAACATAAAATATCAGACTATTCTGTATAAAAATAGCCCTAATCAATAAAATATTTCAAATATTACCAATGTACGCACAACGTATTATCTTTACACTCAATATTTCAGATCTGAACAAGCATGTACAAAACAAAATATAAAGAGGTACTAACATAATAGAAGTGTATAGTTATCCAATTTTGTTATTAAATTTTACACACTTCGTTATGGGAAAAATGTTAAATTTAGAAATAATCATAATCTTTATTCATCCGTTGACCCATTTTTTCATGGGTATGGATTTCGTCAGATACATATAATATAAGCTGTGGTATACAAGCTATTACAGTATAAGAACAAAAGATTTTTACATGCTGCACATAAGTGATAAAGAAGTTTAAATAAATTGTACGTACTTACATTCACAATATTTAAAACAATGATAAGCATATATACTTATATATGTACTGTATATAGTACATGCATGATTTTTTTTAAATTCTATGTTTTTCCTTCTATGATATTATTGAATTTCCTTGTATACTTGATATTTGTACCCAGTCTAATTTATAGTTCAATAATGTCATACAGAGCTCTGTCTGTGAGGTATATTTTTATTAGTTGCAATTTTTTCTTTAAGGGAGTGGTAATTTTTAGCCAGGGGGGGAGGTTGTTGTGGAATTTTAAACCTGAAGAATGGGGTGATCTGTCTGTCAGAGTTAATCTATTAGTCTGGATATGGAAGTTTTGTCCTTGTCTTATATTATGTCCATGAATTTCTTCGTTTCTAAATTGTGTCTTGTCATTAGGTACATAGAGGTTATATTTGTAAACATACAGCGAGTATACAGTCATAATTTCGTTTTCGCAAAAGGCAATTCTGCATGTGTATCTGGATGGTATCTTGCCCTTTTCTGTAGTGTAAACACTCTTTTTGTATGTACGTGAGCTGCTCCTCCCCAAGCTGTGATAAAATATTCTAAGTGAGGATAAATAAGATCATCATAAATACTCATATCGATTTTCTTGATATTATATTGTGAAAGAATTTTCCATAGATTAAGATTTTTGGTGAGTTTATCACAGATATAGTCAGTATGCCCAATTTAAATTATCATCAGTGATCAATCCTAGAAATTTTACATGGTTAGCATAGTCTAGTTCAATTTCATCTAAGTAAATCGTCAAGTTATCAAAGTTCTTAAAGTTGCCAGGGTTAAAAATCATGAAATTTGCTATTTGATGGTTTATATTTAGGCTAATAGTGTTTATGTACTAAGTTATTTGATTAATTGAGATGTAAGTTTGGATTTCTAATCAACAACAGTAATTTGTGCGGCGTGGGGAGGAGGATAATGTTATCCCCAATGGGGGTGAACATTAACCTTTTTTGTCAAGTATACTTCAAGGATAATATGATAATAATAACCCGTGGCTCTACAGCCCGTAAGGGCCTTGGCCTATCTCCCGACTGCCAGTCCCACAATCCTACCTACAATACTTCAAGGATACTTGGGTCTATTGGATGGCGGGAATTCCTGTCGTCAAACCTTGTTCTAGCTGCTGAATTTACCCGTGTAGTACAAGACAAGATGGCGTCTACGAATTGGGTTTTCCCGTTCCCATATCCTCTCAATTCCATGTTAAGTCGAGCTTTTCAAAATGCTTGGAAAAAACTATTCATTATCTTTTTATAGTCGCTCTTCTTTCTTCCCCAGTTACCTCTTCCTCTTCAAAAGAGTGCCACCTGCGAAAAACCTTTATGACCGTTGGACGAAGGAATTCAAACAAGATCCACCTTCCATCTTTGGTTAGCGGCGGTTGGTGGCGAGAGCATTTCATCTGTCAGCCGTGGACCACCCCCTGAATGGAAGTGTCAGAAGGACGACCAACAAAGGGCCAAGGTTGTTCAAGGCTGCATTCCCCAACACCCACCACCTCGCAAATTCCTCGGATCAAACCACAAGATGGCGGTCAAGCCATTCCTGCTTCTTCTTCAAAAGGTATGTCGAGATCAATTCTGATTCATCGCCTTTCAGAGGATTTTTATTTACTTAGTGAACCCAGCAGGCTTATCATGATCTTAGCTCGTGTCGGCTTACGTGGCGGATTCATTTGCACGACGCCAGGAGTCCCGGGTTCGAATCCCAGCCAGGACATGAGTGTCCCTTCATGAATTTCATGTCATCAATCACTCATACTTATCTTCGCGATTTGCCAAAAGTGGCAGAAAAGCGAAATAAAATAAATACATTCTTAGTTCGTTGTTCATCTTTGGCACAAACATGGTCGTAACTTGGGGTCTAATTTAGAGAGAACACACTCGAAAATCTTCACATCTCGTAAAAATAGCGTTCAGGATTATTTGCTGAATTGAAGTTCACTGAACATTCACTGAAGCTAAGTTACATGAATAAATATAAATATAAACATAACGCAAGTAGAAAATATACTGAAATGAGTAGGACTCGAAAGTTGTTGACCTAAAAAATCTATAGAATGACCTTAAAATTATTTTAAAATGACATAAAAATAACTTTCATTCTTAAAATGAATGCTAAGTTTTGTTCATAAATTACAACAGAGTAGTTGAATAATTAGATAAAACCCGTTGTTTGGTTATTGAAGATTAGGCACACACAGGAGTTGTACTACGTAGAAATTTTCAGCGAAATATGCAGGCTCGACCAGGAAAAATCAGACGAAGCCAGGCCGGTTCGGTAGCTCAGTGGTTAGAGCAATGGCACGGTATGCCAGAGTCCTGGGTTCGAGGGGTTCGAGTCCTGGTCAAGCCTGCATTTTTCGCTGAAAATGTCTCCATTGTTTGGTGTTTAAACTACTGAAGCAAAGGGAAAAAAGCAATTATGTGCTAATATTGTTTTATTTATTTTTACTTCAAGGTTTCTCTGTGTAAGTCATTCACCTCTATGGATGCGAAACTTGCTCCCTTACATTGAAAGAGGAACATAATTTGAGAGTATTTGAAAATAAGGTCCTTAGGAAAATATTTGGACCTAAAAGGGATTAGGAGACAGGTGAGTGGAGAAGGTTACATAATTTAAAACTACATAATTTGTATTCATGTCCAGATATTATTAGAATGATTAAATCAAGAAGACTTAGGTGGGCAGGCCATGTGGCACGAATGGGATAGGAAAGAATAGTTTACAGGATTCTTGTTGGGAAACCTGATGGTAAGTTAGTTAGTTAAGTCATTTACCTCCTTTCAGAGTGCGCCTTGTACGATACAGTAGTCGGTCACCATCTATGTTTCGCGTACATCACATTATTATTATTATTATTATTATTTTTATTGTGACTAAAACACAAGATTTAAGCGACTATAGTGGCCAGCAAGGGAACCTCAATGTAAGCTTCATTCAAAGTATTTTAAGTGCTGGAAGAAAAAAAAATGTACCACAATAAATTATTTAATCCATTGCCAAACTTTCAGTTAAAAATAATATTGTGCATTTCCGTTGACAGTATTGCTAACTTGCATGTCAGGGAATTAAAATTCATAAATTATTCTAGCAAATGCATTTAAAATTCACGAAACATCAGGTGAGAAGAAAAATAAACCTCACAAAATGAAGAAAAGACTAAAAAAATACTGAAAAATGACCTAAATGCCAAAATGGTCCAAAAATGCCAAGAAATGCAAAATGAAAACAATACAAGACGGACTCACATCAGGTTTTTGCATCGTTTTCAAGGCTCAGAAAACAAGATGATTTTTCATCAACTTCCGAGCCCTGATAATGAGATTAAGATTTACCAGGGGCGCGTCAAATATCTGAACGCTCAGCGAGCAAAGTGATCGCTCAACTACTTGATGGCCAAATAGGCGTTGCTCCGCGAGCTCTGTTCACTTGATCGCTGAGCGAACTTGAACTCGCCAAAGGTTTGAGCCACAGAATATAGCGTTTTTGTGTTTCGATCTCGTGAGGCAAAGGGAAAGAAGAAGAAAACTGAGTTAGGATGGCGCGCTGGCCGCTAATAAGGAAATGTTTATGAGGAACGTCTTACGATATAGAGTAATTACAGAGGAAGTTTTGTAACCGAAGGTAACATATATATTCCAGTTTATGTAATTATATTAAAATGAAAGTGTTGTTTATTCCGAATACACACCGTAGTTTTGGAAAGTTGTGCCAGGGTGTGAAAATGAAAATTTCGACAGTTTTGTGTCTCCACATCAACTACTTCCATAATTAACACCTTTTCAAACTGAAATCTTGTCCACTTGATGCAACCCCATTGATCACAGATTATTGAAATGTACTGATATTTTCATCAATGAGCACACGCCGTCAAGTAACTGATCTGTCTGCCCATAGAACCAAAATCTTGCTCAGCGTGCATCGCACAGATACTTGAGCCCAAGAGGCTACGGCCCAGGGGATACTAGCGTACGCAGTTTTTTTCGGGAGGGGAGGGGGGGCTGGAATTGTAAAGGCGTTAGCTGCTTTCTTAAGGGTGGTATACACAATAGATATTTAGTATATCAAGAACTTTCTACCCTCAAAAATGGCAATGAGGGGTGTAATTTTAAGGGTGGTTTGCATTTACCACTACAGTTTTACCGAGTTCTTCACTGCTTTTATTTGAAAATGTTGACTTTCTCAAAATTTCGGAGGGGCTGTAGTCCCTTGAGGGCCTCACCCGGATCGCCTCACAGGGAACTGGATTTCCAGTTAGTTGGAGCTGAACTGGCTACCTGACCGGAAGTGATGGCTGCTTGACTGGTTTTGAGGAATTGCAACTAGCTTTCCTCGACTGGATTCTATGAAACAGCCAATCAGAGCGAAGTTTGGCAATGTGAAGATAATCTGTGAGTTTGCCGAAGGATTTTTTTTTTGTCTGTGGTTTCCGAGTGTTGGTTTGTTTTCTTCGCTTTAACAGCGATTATGTGTCGTGTTCAGTTCATTAATTATTTATATTCAGGTATTTATGCAAAGCGATGAGATTTATACGTAACAAATATGATTAGCCGATAATGAATGTTCGATATTTTTAGTGGATTTTTTTTTTTTATGAACGAATCCTACGAATCTCGTGTATGAATATGCATACCCGAGTTTGTTAAAAAGCTTGTTCAGTACGCATTCATTACCATACTTTCGTTCGAGCCAATTTCTAGTCCATACTATTCTTTTTTTAAAAAAATAATTAATACAGCAGTAGTTCTCGTACAACGTTCTTCAAAATGCTCGTCCATCTTTTTATCATGTCTGCTCTGCGCACTGTTTTATGGGAACAAAAGTATACCGACAAGTACGATAACAAGTATCGCGTGAGACAAAAACTAGCAGATGGGTAGCCAGTCCAGCGCCAACTAGGACGTCCTACTGGAAATCCAGTCCCGTGTAATTCGGGCTTAAAGCCCCTATCACACGGAACTGGATTTCTAGTAGGAATGCCCTACTTGGCGCTGAACTAACTTTCTAGGTAGCAATCATGGCCGCCTGGCTGACTGCTTGACTGGTTTGGAGGAATAGGACATGTTCTCAGTAGCGTACGCAGGATTTCGTCAAGGGGGGGGTTATTTCTAAAACTTTCTCCAAATTCACATTACCTTTGATTTATTATACTTTAATTAAATAATAATAATCACAATTAATTAATAATACTTATAATTAATTAATTAGCTGAATTACTACTAATAATACTACTAATACCACTACTACTATTATGTAGTAGAGATATACATAAATATACCATTTATGAAAACAATAGAAAGAAATTACTTTCTAATCATTCAATTTTTATCAAATCCTGGGAGCATTTTTTTGTTTTTGTTTTTGTCTGGTCAACGAGGTGAGACATTTTAAGGGTGAAGAAAATCCATAAAACAAGAAAATATATTAAAATAAATTGAAATAATTAAAGTATGGAACTCATCCAAGAAGCTGCGGTGGTCTGGTCGGTACAGCATCTGACAATCACGCGGGAGATCCGGATTCGATTCCCGAAATTGGTTGGAATTTTTCCGGCTTCTTCCCCGCATAAATGTCGTCGATAATTCACATCTGGATTGTCTCACTGTTCTTACCAACAAAACATTTTACAATAGTTAAGCTTATTGTCGTTTGAATAATTGTCTAGTCAACAAGGTCAGACATTTTAAAGAGAGACATTCAAACGTGCTGCGGTAAATAATACAATGGGAAGGCAGACTGGTGACTGTATTCTTGTCCGCCTAGCCTTTGTCTATACATTAGCCTCTAACAACGAACTAAGAACTTTCTTTAGTTAATTCTCATTGTTCACACACAAAAAAAATACATGTTCGTTGAACACTGGCGTACGTAGAGGCATGGTCGATGGTTAGAGGCATATACTTTTGGTAAATAAAAAAGCAAAATTTCAGTATAAAAACAGTCAATTTCGGGTTCAAAAGCTGTAAATGAAATGAAATTTCGCTGTTAAAGCGGTGAAAAAGCGGTATATAAAATTACATTTTGGTTTTAAAAATGTGAATATAATCGCACTATTACACAAAATAAACATATCCCTTCTAATAGCACATTAAATCATTACCAGAATATTAAGTTTATTCCTGTATAAAGGAGTCCATTTTTGTTTCTCAAATATTTACAGCAAAATTAATCAATTTTCCTTGAATTGCATAACACACAGGATACTTCAGACTTCAGAAAGTGTCGCGTCGGTATATAAACGGTAAATTTCGTGGTTAAGAGTCTATTTCGCATTTTGCAGTTCATTTCGCATCATTTCGAGACAGAACAGGGTAGGAAAATGCACCTCACACCTTTCAGAAACCTTAAAAATTAACATTGCAATGTGTTATTTCAATTTCGTTTTCTTTTTGTCAAAAACGAAATATGCATGCCTCTACCGATGATGCTACAGCCCCTACCAAAATTTTGAGAAAATCAGAATTTTCAAATAAAAATCCCTTAAGAACTTTAAAAAATCAAAATGTGTAAATACGAAACCTCTTTTAAAGTGAGTCCCGATTACCATTTTTGTCTTTGAATACAATTTTAATAGACTGAAAAGCTCCAAAAATACGAAATATTTTATTATGCATCCTGCCCTCCAAAACGAAGCCATGTGTTATCCACATTTACTATTCCGCCACCTCCCCCCCAAAAAAACTGCGTACGCCAGAGTATTGAACATTGTTGCAACTGAAATACAAAACATTTTATTTCTCTTTTAAATCATAGTTACCCTCATATTTCACTTTCAAGAACTTGTGCTTATTTTAAAGGCATCACTCTGAAAGACGCGTGTGCTTGGAATGCTGTGCTTTTCTCCATACTACATGGAAATAATAATTCAAATTATTATTATTATTATTATTAGTGTAGTAGTAGTAGTAGTAGTAGTAGTAGTAGTAGTAGTAGTAGTAGATGTAGTAATAGTAGTAGTAGTAGATGTAGTAATAGTATTGTCCCAGATCTTTGACTGTGGTAAATTGGCCATTTAATTTTTTTTTGCACAGCATTTTTCATTATATTTCACAAGCTCAAGGGGGGGTTTAAACCCCGTAGCCCCCCCTTGCGTACGCCACTGCATGTTCTAATTGCTACTTGCTTTCCTCGACTGGATTCTGTGGAACAGCCAATCAGAGCAAAGTTTCGCCATGTGAAGATAATCTGTGAGTGTGCAGAGGAGCGTTTTTGTCTGTGGTTTCCGAGTGTTACTCCAGCAATGTATAACGTATACAGCATGAAAGTCGCGTTGAGTTACACCATCTATGCTGAGTGCACGGTGTTTACATTTGAAAGAACTGAAATATTCTTCCATACGTGTACAGTAAACGTTGTAAAGTATGTATTTAAGCAGCGCCATTGTTTTGTACCTAATGACGTTTTATACGAAACGTTATTCCTCTCGGTTGAATAGTTATCGGTTTTTAAAAATGTGAAGTGATGCATTGTTTACATCTCACGCGGCCGCCATTACAACTTCCCTCGCATGGGAACAAAGGTCTATCGACAAGTACGATAAGTATCGTGTGAGGCGGAAACTAGCAAATTGGTAGCCAGTCCAGCGCCAACTAGGGCATACCTACTGGAAATCCAGTTCCGTGTGATGCGGCCAAGATGTTGGCTGGTCCAGTGCAGGCCGTTCAAGATCAAGAATACCAGTTTTGGTTCAAGATGCATGTTTTGGCGGGAAAGGATTAGTTGGCGTGAGAACGTTGCAGTAAAGTTCGATTGACACGTAATCCCCAGAGGACGACGCTTTCTTTCTTCTCTCCTGCGTGGGTGGGTAAACGACCCACTCCAGGAAAACGTCTTTCTGCTGCCGCATATTTTTTTTCTTTCTCTTTGTTTCTCGTTCCGTTGGTAGCGAGGGCTGCCCCAGGCCCTCTCTCACTCAGCTCACCTTGAGGCTCCATCAGTCACGACTCAACCTTGAGGGATCGCCACACACCTTAAAACAGGGTTGCCAGGCAAACAACTTCTTTGTGCAGTGCGATACAAATGTTTCCTTTATTCAGGCCCGTAGTCAGAATTTTATTTGCGGTGTAGAAGCCCTGAAGATGATTAATATTTCTCAATAAGTAAAATAAGGAAGTAAAAATAATTATAACTATACACTATTTAAATTATATATTTGTAGACTTCAGCCCCCCCCCCCTAGCCTTCTCCCGGCTACGTGCTTGCCTTTGCTTGAGAAGCATGCTTATTCCAAGCGTAGTCGTTAGATCTAAACCTCAATTGATTTGGTTTAATCTACCTCGCTTTTCTACCACTTTTGGGTAATCTCAAGATGATGAATGTTCATAAGATGAAATGGGTGAAGAGACAATCCTACAGTCCATACGCCAAAGCCTCGTCAGTATGCAAAATGCAGTACAGGGAATAGAGGTTGACATGTGGGTGCCTTGAGAAAGGGTAACCAGTGTTGCCACATGAAGGGAAATTTCCCTTTTGCAGGGAAATTTGGACCGAATATTTTAGCCAAAAGGGAAAAGGGAATTTTGATGAAAAACATCACAATTTCAGGGAAATTTTAAGACATTTGAATGTACATTATTAAAGTTTGTTAAGTTCCAGTTTCATGTACACATTTTTGTTTTATGTTTTTGTTCCTTCTTAGTTTTGCTCCCTTTATATTTCTGTTAAGTTTATTGTACGTCGATTTTATGTACCTTCGGGTTATAGTGACGATGAAGATTAATGATTAAATGGATTCTTGACCATGATTCAAACCTGGGACGTCTGGCCAGGAAGCGATGAAACTGTCATGTATGTGACAAATTTAACATTTTTTATTCATACGAACATGGAGTACTGCTTCCACCACCACCACTAATAATAATAATAATTATAGGTATTGCTGCTACTACTACTACTACTGCTGCTGCTGTACTACTAATACTACTACTGCTACTTCTTATTATTTATTATGATTTACTTAGGTGGAGGGAAAAACTGGTCCAAAAAGGGAAATTTTGCCCCTTGGAAAGGGAAATTGTGCCCTCATATTGTGGCAACACTGAGGGTAACCCTTTATACCACTTTTTGCTTTGGAATTTCATTTTGGCTGGTATGCAAATTTGTGTATGTGTTACTAACAGTTCTAAGAACCTTAGAACATTGATTCTAACTTAGGTCATTAATTTTGATTTGATTTTGGTTTGCTTTATTTTACTTCGCCCTTTGCGCCACTTTTGGCTAATTTCCGAAGATGGAGATGAGTGATGATGATATGATGAAATTGATGAATGGACACTCGCAAACATCCACGCCCAGGCCGGGATTCTAGCCTGGGACCCCTGGCGTCGTAGCAGGATTTGCTAACCACTCCGCCACGGTGGACCGGCAACTTACGTCATTAAATCTTATAACTAGACCTCGGATTTTTATTTTATTTTTTTAAAAAAATTGCTTTTTATTTCCTAAAGTAGGCTCCAAAAATTCTAAAATAGGTTCTACAGATCCGAAAATAGGTTCTTAAAATCTTACATTAGGCTCGAAAAATCCTGAAATAGGTTCCAAAAAGCTTAAAATGGTTTAAAATTTCTGAAACAATTGTAAAAAACAAAAATTCAAAAGGACCGTAAGGAATTTTAATAGATATATTTACGCGTGTAACACCCAAATATTAATTATCTAACCAAATTTTCATTCGAATGCATCATTTTCAAAATTATTCACAAATTATTATAACACAAAATGTATTATGACATACATGTAAATACTTGTACTGTTAGAGAAACTTACTTGTTGATATGTATAATGAATTAGGTATGTACGCTCACTTTTCTGTGTAACTATTAAAATTTCCATTTTCTGTTATACAAATGTTGCATCTACTTATTAGTATGAAAATTGTATCAGAAGTAAGAGAAACGCCGATGCTACTGCCATCTGTAGTCAATGTTTGCATTGATTTTCCAACACAGTGTTCTGGCAACCCTTGTTTTAGGGAACCAGGAAGTTGGATGTTCCAGTATTTACTCATTTCGATGCCTTTGTTCGATTTTACTGTTGACGACAAAGAGTCAGTTGGGAATTAATGTAGCAAGGGATGATGAGGGGGAAATCGCACCATAATGAACATTTGGTTTTTCCGACAATAAATTGGTTCTTTGCACACAGTTAACGACAAGAGCCAATACTTTTTTTTTGTTCCTGGTGATCTCTCTCTCCCTTTCTCTTCTACTTCTTTCTTCTTTCTCTTCACTATGTCCTTGTCTCAATCTTTTCTTACAAATTTATCTTTCTCTTTCTCTCTGTTTTTCTCTCTTGCTATTCACTCTCTTTCTCTCTTCTTTCACTCTCTCTTTTATTCTCTTGCTCGGTTTTCTCTTTCTCTGTCATACTCTATTTGTCTTTTCTGTTTTTCTACTCTTTCTCTTTTCCTATCTTCCTTTTCTCTTTTACTCTCTATTTTCTATATCATGCTCTCTTATTCTCAGCCTTCCCTCTTATTTTATATTATATTTCTCATTCTCTTATTCTCTTTCTCATACTCTCTTATTCTCAGCATTCTCTCTTATTGTCTATTCTCTTTCTCATGTTATCATTCTCTCAGCTTTTCTCTCTTATTCTTTTTCTCATGCTCTCTTACATCTCAGCTTTCTCTCTCTCTCTCTCTCTCTCTCTCTCTTTCTCTGTCTCTCTCTCTCTCTCTTACTCTCTCTCTCTCTCTTACTCTCTCTCTCTCTTACTCTGTCTCTCTCTCTAACTTACTCTGTCTCTCTCTCTCTCTCTTACTCTCTCTCTCTCTTACTCTGTCTCTCTCTCTCTAACTTACTCTGTCTCTCTCTCTCTCTTACTCTGTCTCTCTCTCTCTTTCTCTCTCTCTCTCTCTCTCTCTCTCTCTCTCTCTCTCTATGTGTTTATGATTATCTCCCACTCTTCATCTATCTTTATCTTACGTCCTTTTCTTTCCCTTCAAGTGGACAGCAACTTTTCTTTCCCTTCTTTCTATTTTCTTTCTTCCTCTCTCTCTCAACATTCTATCTCATGTTCTCTCTTGTATCTCTCATCTTCTCTATCACTTTCCTCTTTTTCTTTCTTCCTCTTCCCCTCTATCTTAACTTTCTAACACACACAGAAAGAAAGAAGGGGGGATTAGTCAGTACTTCATACCATAATCTGTCGTGTGCTCATTGTTTCACTCTAAAATTCCACCCATCTAAACCCGTATTCATTTTCTCCTTGTATTCTCTCTCCAATCTCCCATTCTCTTTCTTCCTTTCTCCATTTGCTTCTCTTGTATTTTCCATTTCTCTCCACATGTCATACTTCCTTGTTTCCTTGTCTTGTTCTTTGTGACGAATATAAACACTTTGTTAGGCAAGAATATTACACTTTCGACCATTGAGGTGGCGATTGTCCCCATTGCCCCTCCCATGGAACCGAGACCGAGTGTTCCTCGTGAAATAACCAAATAGTGCGAGGCTATTTGTTTCAACTTCTTAAAGAACAACTCTTGTTTAATAAAGAAGTTTCGTTGTACTCGTAACGACATAGCTTGGGGGAAGAGGGGGCAGAAAAAACGTAAATTCCCCCTGCATGAGTAATCGAATGGGATTATTCGCTTGAGAGCAAGCGCTCTTCAATTGTTCCCAGAGTGGGAGGAAGGAATTCCATTCATTCGAAATCCGCCTGGGGGCACTTCGCAACAGGAACAGTGGCGCCAACTGGTTGCGATAGGTGCTAACAATGATTGGACAAGATCTGAAGGAGTGGAGGATTCACAAATACCTTTTATCAGGATTTGCGTGTGGAGTTGCAACCAAGATATTTACTTGCAGATGTGTTCGTTTTGCGAAAGCCCGGTACATTTTGCCTTGTCAATAAAACTAAAACTTCATAACGCAACAGCCCTTCACGGGCTAGCGCCTGTCAAAGCAGCTTTTTCATTGGGTGACGGGTCGTCAACGCATCCAGTCCCTTCGCCGCTGTTTTCTGGCTTTCGAGACCGGAGCTAGCTACTTCTTTTGAAGTAGCTTCCCAATTGTTCTCACGACATTGCGACAACGCCGAAATTTTTGGGGCTTCACCGAGAATCGAACCAGGGACGGTTCGCACCGAAGGTGAGAGCACTATCATTTATAACACTATAAAAGAAAACCCCAAAGCGGTAGATTGTCCTCTCATTCGCTTTCTCTGTCTCCTCAAATCAGTTTTTACTCAATATTCTCAATTTTTCACGTTCAGGACAAACACAAACGTCCTGGTCTTACCCAGGATTCGAACCCGGGACCACTGGCATCGCAGCGCGCTGTTCTGACCCCTCTGCCACGTAGCTCGTCAACCAGTTGGCTACGCAGGGACCCTGGTCTTGTCAATGCATGTTTTATGTTCCCTGCTTACAGAATATATTTCACCTTTATACTCATAATGTTCCCTAAATAATATATTGTGGTAAGCTTTTAGCTACCTTCCAGAGCCCAAATTCAATTCTATATCCATTTCTTTTCAGTTTTTAATTATGTTTCTTTCTTTAGCTCACTCATTATCATTCACTTTCTTATATATAGTGTCCTAGATTCGATTCCCTTGTGAATCACATAGTCGTCAAGATCCTACAAACTAGGTTCAGCCTCAGATAATTCTCAAGTATTGTCGCATTGTTACTTCATGCTGGTCAAAAATAATTATTTATTATATTATATAACGATTATATATTTGTTCGTTCAGTCAATATATTATCTCCAACTGTTGCCCACGAGACGAGACTTTGGCCTGTCTCGTCTCGTGGAAATGCTGTGAAAACATCTGAGTCTTCCAAAAACTTTCTTTTAGTTTGGCAATGCTGTACGTAGTGGAATTCATAAATATTATCAAGGAAACTGTCCATCAATGTGTTCACACACTTTGTTTTGACCAATCAGAGCTACAAGAATTGAAAGAAGATGTCAAACAACCTGATAACAGCTTCTGCACCAGCATACATAAAAATGTATTCCTTAAAAACACGTACGGTGTGCACAAAAAATAACTAAAACAGCCAAGGACAATTTGCCGAGCAATACTTGTGCACCCCGCTGTACAAAACAAAACATCACCATACCAATGCACCTTCCTTGAGTGACTCATCATTTGGTGTTATCTTAGTGTAACTTTAGTAACTTTTCTCCGCGAAGGACTGGCACCACTGCACAAAGAAGCAGAAAGTAGGTTCGTGAGCAAGAAGAAGCAATGGATGAGTTTCAGGACTCCCACGCCCACATTTTTGCATATGATTTTCTTCCTTCCAAATGGAATTCTTTCCTTCTATGGTCACTCGAGAAGACAACAAACCGCAAACAAAGAATGCTCGATTGATGAATAATCGAAACTGCGTGAGGTAGGTAGGTTTCCTTTCAAGCAGTACCGTTAGAAACTTGGAACTGACTTCTTGATATTTCAAGCTTGTGAAAACTTTCGTTACGGATTGCGCCTGGCCATCACTGGAATATCGAAAAGTGCTCACTCATTTTCTCTCTTCTATTTGAATCCCTTTACTATTTTATTCTTTTCTCGTCTAGATTTCTGTCTTTATGTCTTTTCTCACTCTTAGTAACTCCTTCTTCATGTTTTCTCCCTGCCTTCTTGGTAATTTCTTCGATCTTTACTCTACCGTTTCCTGTTCCGTACTTTCTCTCTCTCTCTCTCTCTCTCTCTCTCTCTCTCTCTCTCTCTCTCTCTCTCTCTCTCTCTTATCTTATTTCAATTTGTTTATATGTGCATCCTGAAGGGGGACAAGTGGAGCACGTCCCCCTTACATAATGACTGATTGATTGAATTATTGTCTTAAGTCCACTTTTACACACCTATAGGCTAATCGGGACTGAACCTGCAGTTTAAAGTGGGATCCAAATCACCGTGCAATGTTCCTCCACCGGGTATCGAACCCAACCCTACATAATGAATGGCAACCTAAAATTATGTATTTCACATATATAATTTTATTTCAGTCACAGTAATTTATGTTAATTATTGTAAGGGCGTTGCAGAAACATGATAACTTCAAACTGAAGGTGACGACCTTCTTGGGCAAGTGGTTAGCACAGCGTGCTACGATGCCAGGGTCCCGATTTCGAATCCTCATCTGCCATGTGTATTCTTCATGAGTGTCCCTTCATCAATTCCATCGTATCATCACTCATGCTCATCGTCGCGATCAGTGGCGTGCCCAAGGGGTTGGGAGTCATAACCCCCCTCCCTCTCGCCCAGTATTCATAAAAGAAGAACGTCAAAGACAGGAAAAGATAACAAAATGAGGGCTAACTACTAAAAAAAAGTATACGTCAGAGATACCCTCGCCCATAGCTTATATCTAACGCTGACTCCTTGTAATCAGTGGGTTTCTCCAGTTTTATATATTCAAGTCAACAAATTTCTTGTTTTTTCTCTTGACTGAATATTTAGTTGTTTTTTTAAGTGAAATTACAGAGAAGGAAGTAAAATAAAACAAATAAATCAAAAACCAATCAGTCAATGAATCACTTCCGACCTTGTGACGCAGAACTTGCTTGTGATTGGTTTTGTTACGAACAAATGTTTTGAAAATTATAAGCAATTTTATAGATAAGAAATTCCAAGGAATATGTTATACCTAGTTTTGAGAATGCTGTAACATTTCTGCTTGGAATACTAGTATTTCAAACAAAATACTCCAAAAATAGTACGTAAAAATGACAAACATAACTTGATCAGGATCATTTATTTAAAAAAAAAATAAGTAAATATTTAGTGGTTATTAGGTGGCAGTGCATAGAGTGTTTATAGGCAAGGAGAAATATATATATATAAGTAGCTTTCTTCATATTTATGGATCCTATGAAACTTAGTATAACTTTATGTTGAATAAACCAATACCCAATGTGCAATATATTCGAACGTTAAAAATCTTGGTCAGCAACCATTAAATCGTTAATCCTCATCGTTACTATTATCCGAAGATGCATAAAAGCGACGTACGTACAATAAACTTAACAGAAATAGATACAGGCTTATATTCAAAGAATCAGAATGAGAAGGAACAGAAAAATATTAAAAATATTAAAATGTGAATATGAAATTGGAAATTAACATAAAACTGTAATAGTGTAGTCAGTTGTCTTAAAATTTCCCTGAAATTGTGGTATTTTTCATCAAAATTCCCCTTTCCCTTTTGACTAAAAATTCTGACCGAATTTCCCTGCAAAAGGGAAATTTCCCTTCATGTGGCAACACTGAACTGAGGTTGTTGAAACTCATCGAGCCACACACCCTCGAAAACGATTGGTGGACGTAGGTCAACCGCCAATTGGGTACGCGATCAGTACAGTTCTTCTTCATTCTTGGGGTGAACCGTTCCTCCTGCACCCCCTCTGGCACCGTCCCTAATAAAGAGGAGGAAAGGGGGAAGAGGAGAATTAAATGACAAGACAGACAGAGATTTAAAAAGGAGACAAAGTAACTGAGAGAGTAAAAACAGAACAAGACATGGAATGACGAAGAAATCTTCATTTCTCTCTTTTAATATACTACATAGTATATTACATATAGTACTTCTCTCTTTTTCCTTTTAACCTGGATATTCACCGTGGAACCCTGGGACACACACACACACACACACACTCTAGCCTCCTTAAAACCCGAAGGTTCATGGCTGCAGCAACACAGGCCTTCCATCTCTCCCTATCCTGAGCAAGATCTATATACTCTTTCCCATCCTTACCGATTTCCTTTAGGTCCATCTCAACATTATCCCTCCATCTTTATCTTGGTCTTCCTACTGGTCTCTTACCATCAGGTTTCCCAACAAGAATCCTGTAAACTCTTCTTTCCTTTCCCTGGGCCTCCCCGATGGCGCAGTGGGAGCGTCGTCTCCTTGTAATCAAGGGATCCCGGGTTCGATACCCGGTGGAGGCACTTGGCACAGTGGTTCGGATCCCACTTTAAACTGTAGGTCCAGTTCCGATTAGCCTTACTGTGCATAAAGTGGACTTAAAACATCAAATCAATCAATTCTTTCCTCTCCCATTCGTGCCACATGACTTGCCCACCTAAGTCTTCTTTATTTAATCATTATAATAATACCTTCTAAACTACAGAGGTCCATTTCTGGATATATGCAAAATACAACTACAGTCTCAGGTAAGAATTATGACAAGAAATGCAATTACGGGACAGTCCCTAAATGTACCGGTATAGCCTACTACTAAACTGATACAATTCAAGTTTTGTAACAGAACATTGCATCCGAATAGTGAAAAACTTAATTTAATATTTTTCCTAGCATTTAGTCAATCAATTACATTGAACAGTAATCTTTTATTGCCTTTTCTTTAGCAGATATAATGTATACGTTTCATAAATGTAGATATCCTGTACATCGATAATTTCGTACAGTATAAATGCTGTCTTGAAAACGCCAAAAAAATAGGGTCTAACAAGTATATTTTATCTTTAATAGGTGGAGAGACGCTTTGGACAATGTCGAAGAATAATTGTCAGGTAAGTTGCAAAATGTATTCATACGTAGTTTACAGTTGACTCTCAGCCAGTATAATTTTACTCGTTTGTAACTGATGCTTTGCCCCTTGCGTTTACAAAGCGAATCTATATTACAGAGTGAGTTTGTTTCTCTGCAGTGTACAACATTCCCCGTCCTTCTCCTATGATTGGCTGTTCCAAAGATCAAGTAAAGAAACTAGTAACAAAACAGGACGCAATTTCATTGGTTAAAATAGTTGTTGAAGCAGTTGGCGGGTACTTTCAAAATTCCCATTGGTAAAAGGGGTCGAGTGGCAACCCCGTTCGACAGATCTGTTCCCCGATGGCGTAGTCGCCCTGTAATCAAAGGTCCCCAGGTTATAGAAGCTCATGCTGGTTCAGTTCCCACTTTCAACTTTACATCCAGTCCTGATTAGCCTGTATATGAATAAAGCGGAGTTAAAAATAATCTAACAGATCTGTTAATTCTTAATATTTTTTGTTAGGAACTTTTGTTGTTGTTATTTAGATCAACGGGTTTTGAAAGGGTGCCATAAGTCTCCAACTTAGTTACAGGAAAATCTTTTCAAAATGGTTAACAAACACCCCAAATTCTCATGGAAAACCACAGGATGTGTCGAGTGCTCGTAATTGGAAGATGGTATGTACATCCGCAACAGAAGTTTAAGGGAGTCGAAATTTTTAAAGAAGAAAAGGTGTCGAGTGTCATTTTGTTTATGCGTCGACGGAGTAGTCAACACAGAGCGCTACGATGCTAAGGGTCCCAGGTTCGAATCTCGGTAAGACATGGATGTTTGTGTTTGCCTTCAATGAGACAATACGGATTTGAGTAAAACTGATAAATATGAAACAGAGTAGGAGGAAACTGCCTCGACAGGTCCAAAAAACAAGTTTTCATTGTTCACATTCTAATCTTACAACAGGCGAAGTATTGTGAACACGTCATGGATTTACAAAACAAGAACAGACCATGAGAAAACGTAGCAACAACCCCCAGGCCAACGTTCACTTACCGTCTCCCAAACAGGCGTAACCCCCAAATCTAAGGAGGCGTGATTTACTCACAGCAGCCCCGGGCACCGAACACTACGCTCGGCTAATAACTCAACCCGGAAAACTGCGAACAGCCGAACCTAACCTTATTAGCATATAAATACACAGATCCCTAGCAGCAGGCAGCCAGCGCCTTACGTAACTTCCTCTTGCTCTGTTCCCACACTTTCCTCTCGTCCTTCTCCTTCTCCAACACCAGGACTCCATTGCTGGAATTCCAGCGATGCACTCTCTGGAGAATGTTAATTATCCTTGACCCCGCCCACAACAAGTCCAGATCATTTGGGGCTTGTCAGGACCAGGAAAAAAATATATCACAATAATGCTTCTATCCCAAGCAGCGTCGCGTCCAGGTGGGGCTGTATCCGGGATATGTCTTTCATTGGCCCAGCACGGGCGGTCATACTTTTGATGCAAAGCTGATTGTTAATATTATTAGAAGTAATACTAACTGTATTAATTGTAAATTAATAATAACCACCCAACTATTATTAACTATTATTACTATTATAACCTTGTGGAGACTCTTCTATACTCGATACACTAGATTAGTGAATATCCAGTGAACTGTGTCTTTTTCTATTCGCTTGCTGTAATATTGATTGATCTATTTTCTTCGCTTTTCTACCTGTTTTGACTAATCGCGAAGATGATGAGGGATGATGATAAGATGCAACAGATGAAGGGACAATCAAAAACACAAGCCTCACGCAGGATTATCCTGCTGAGCCCAGACACCAACAGCCTCTCTATAGTCTACAAAAATGCAGCCCAGGCTATACTACGTGGAAGGGAGGTTGACATTTGCGGTGTCCTCGAAAGGGGTCACCCCCTTACACCCCTTTTGCTATAGCTATTATTATTATTCAAGTAATGTATTTCTTAGATATTATTAGAATAATGAAATCAAGAAGACTTAGGTGGGCAGGCCATGTGGCACGAATGGGAGAGGAAAGAGGAGTTTAGAGGATTCTTGTTGGGAAACCTAATGGTAAGAGACCTGTCAGAAGACACAAGACGAAGATGGAGGGATAACGTTGAGAACGTTGAGATGGATCTAAAGGAAATAGTTAAGGATGGAAAAGATTGGATTGATCTTGTCCAGGATAGGGACAGATGGAAGGCTTGTGTTGCTGCAGCCATAAACCTTCGGGTACAGAGTTAGTTAGTTAGTTAGTTAGTAATGCATTTATATTTCTCAACTACACAAAATATATATGTCGTGCGTACAGTCAGTAGGCTCTCACATGAGAAGAAATATATCAAATCCAAAGTACGTTGTCAGGAGCCACCATGTGTTGCAAAAACAGTTCGCCTGAGTTGTTTCCATGGGAGAGGCAAGGAAGGAGGAATGACTCTTTCGGTTTCCATGGCGACTGCATCCCGTGCTCCTGCCAGCGTGAGGCTAATGCCTGTGTCTGCAGGGGATTATTGGACTCTAAATTATCCCTGTGGCCCAGGTTAGCGAAGGCAGCAAGCGAGAGACCTGGAGGAATGTCAACTTCAAGTTCCATTAAACATTTCGGATCTGCCCAAAACTCCAATGGAATGAGGTGACACAGAACCTTGTCGGTGGTCGTATAGGGCTCGGAAGATGATGAAAAATCATCTTTTTTCTGAGCCTTGAAAGCAATCCTAAATTTGATACCAGTCTGTTTCCCTTCAGTTAGAACCAGACATATTGTTTCTATCTTGCATTTCTTGACTTTCACATAATAATTTTTCAGTATATTTTTTGCCGTTTTTGTTGCATTTTTCTTCATTTTTGAGGTTTATTTTTCATCTCCCCTGTTGTTTCGTGAATTTTAAATGCATTTACTACCAAAACTTCCATATTTAACCCGTAACGGGCGTCGTGCCAGATTGTAACACAAGAGGCGCTGCGTGGTCCTATGGACTACCAAATTGAGTGTACTATTTCCAAGAGTTATCAAAACATTAGCGAACTTTTGCACAAATTATCATTTATTTTGTACCTTCTTTATGGAATTATAAAGAATTTTTATCCACTATTTCCGTTATTGCCATTTTTATTACTCAGTTTATGTAACGCTGCAAAAATCTGTCACATATTCGTAAACGGCTCTATAAGTACATTGTCATATGACTGTAAGATTCAAAAAATGATTTAGTTGTTCAATTGTCACAGAAGATACATGCAGTTACGCAAAGAAAACAAAATCACACAATGTTAAAATGAGGGGGCAAACCTCATTGATCGTAGTGATAGTGGAAATAAGTGCTTCATTATCACTTTTATCATATTCAAGATCTGATAATTCACTTCCGCTTCTAACTTCGTCAAATGTGGCAAGAATGTTTCCACTAAAAGACGGATTGTCAAATCTGATTCGGAAACACTTACGCAAAGGACGTCGTGTGGCCCATGGACCCACGAGTGTCTATTGGTCTGAAAGCAAAATTCAGTGAACAAAATGGCGCCGAGGGGTTATGTGATATTCCAAGCAACCGAAAAGGAGAGCGAAGAGCCACGCCACGCCCGTTAAGGGTTAAATGTCCTGACATGGTCTTTTTAGCAAGTTCGCCGTTAATCGAAAATACGGTTAACGGAAAAGCATGTGGTAAATTTACTTTTCCCCCAGCCAACTTAAAATAATTTGCGTGAAGCTTACAGGTAATGGACAAAATAATATGAACACAGAAATTGCAGAAAACGTGTATTAGTAGGGGGTTGCCCCCTTGCCTGAATGACAGCTTGTATCCTACGTGGGATAGACAAATAAAGGTCCTGTACAGTGTGAACTGGAAAACGTAGCCACTCCTCGCACAAAACAGTCTCAGGTTCCGAAAGTGTCATTGGAGGTGGAAACCGATTACGCACTTTGGCCTCCAAAATACCCCACAAAGGCTCAATGATGTTAAGATCGGGGGACTGTGGACACCAGATGAGATGTTCTACCTCATCACTGTGCTCATCAAACCATGCATCAACGCACCTAGCAGTGTGAATAGGGGCGTTATCATCTTGGAAGATGGGGCATGCATCGGGAAACAAAGTCTGAACCATGCGATGGAGGTGGTCACCCAGGATGGTGCAGTACTTCTCTGCGTTGATTCTCCCACGCAGGACGACAAGTGGGCCAACACCATTCCAAGATATAGCCCCCAAACCATCACAGACCCCCCACCATGTTTCACGGTAGGCACTAAGCAGTCAATATCAAATGCTTCAGCAGGAGTTCTCCACACATAAACACGTCCTGTGGTCTGAAATAATGTGAAAGACGATTCGTGTGACCATATCACATGTTCCCATTGCTGCTGTGTCCAATTCTTGTGCTCTTGGCACCACCTTCTTCGTGTCACTGCATTACGTGATTGTTCATCTCTGCGGTTATCTGGGACAGTGTTGTCTTGTGCTTTCGAGTCACTATTCGCTTCAACACACGTCGATCCCTGTTGGATAACTTTGTTTTTCGCCCACTATTCTCCTTTGCAGACGTTGTCTTTCCATGTTGTCTGTAGGCTGTCAGAACAGTTGACACTGTGCTCCGTGCTACACCAACAAGTGTAGCTGTTTTTGTCACAGATGCTCCAGCCAGGCGGGCTCCTATGATCATGCCTCTTTTGAAGTCTGAAAGGTCGGACATACCTGCATTTGACGGATAGCTGACTGCTCGCATGCAACTCTCACACCAGCTTCTGATAGACTGATATGTTTGCTTTCATCGCCACTAGGTGGTTGAAATCTCTGCTGAGTGTTGTTCCTTTTCCACGACGGCGTATATAGGCCTTTGCAAACCAAGGTGTTCATATTATTTTGTCCATTACCTGTACTTTGAGGTTCCTTTGCTGGCCACTATTATTGCTTTAATCTATGGTTTTAAACTCACAATGTATAATCAAATTGTAATCTGATGCATGCAAAACACAGCTGTCTTTTCAAATGCTGACCGACTGTATCGTGAAAAATCCACTCTGAGAAAAACTTGCGATGTAAGTAAAAAGAAAGAAACCTACATTGGCACTTCAATTGCCTTTTCCCCCTTGCTTCAGTACATCAAAACACCAAACAATTCTTATAGAATTATTCAACTACTCTCTTGTAATTTATGAAAAATCAAGCTCTTATTTTAAAATTATTTTTAGGTAATCTTTACGATTTTTAGGTAATTTTTTAATAATTTTAAGGTCATTCTTCAGGCCATTATTTGAATATTTTTTAGGTAATCAACTTCGGAACCTTATGTTTGATTTATATGTTGTTTTTTTTTTGTAGAGTGACCAATATGTTTTTTTGTTTTTTTCATGTTTAAAACAATAGTTGTATGGCTTCATGTTTGCTTTATTTAAAATTATTTGTGGAAATTCTTCCATGAAATCGGTGTTCGAAGTGATGGTGTGGTGACTTGCCCCTACAATACAATTGTACTTTCATATGGAACATTTTTTCGTTCGATGCATATTTCTCGCAATATTTCTATTTAAAAAGTTACATGGGACAACGTGTTATATAAATTTTGTATAGTTTCACTAGGCCTGTAACCAGAATTTTATTTCGATGGGAGCCTCAGCCCCATCCAATGACGAAAAAGTGGGGGGTAGAAGCCCTGAAGATGAATTTCTCAGTATAGTACAACTTATTGTACAAGATGTTTAATCCTGCTAATGAAGTAAAATTGATTAACACGATACATAATTTAAATTAGATATTTGTAGGATTTCGGGGGTGACTTCAGCCCCCCTCCCCCTGGCTACGTGTCTGAGTTTCCTTAGTGTGGGTAAACGTGTGCTTAATAACGGAATCACATAAGCAGCGGACTGTACCCGCCCGAACTCGTTTTCCTCTTCATTCCAGACATTCCAGCTGCTGGAGCAAGTGTGGAAAAAACTGTGGGAAGCTCTCCCTCATCCTCCCCGAGGGCATTGCCAACCTCTCATTATGCCTCGAACGAAAATAACCACGGAGGACTCCCGAAGGAATGCATCAGCAACGGACGAGGAAAGAAGTGAGTCTCGTAATCTTTTTTCGCACTCACGCATTCTTCTATTTAATCACGGTACCCTTTCTCTTCTATATACTTCGGTAATGACATAAATAGATTATCAAGCGCTAAATATAGCTTTCGCGCTGTCCATTGTAAAGAGACAACGAAGTCTGCAGTAAGCACATGTAAACAAAACGAGAGAGCACCTCTGTTCAGAAACTCTAGATCAGAGGCAAATGATTTGTGCCCTGGCCAGGAACCAAAAGGCGATAACGTGTAGCACAGCAGTCTGGTAGATATAGGGCCGACCTCGTAGCTAGCACAGCGCACTACAAAGCCAGGGTCCCGGGTTCGAATCCCGGATAGGACTTGGGTGTTTGTGTTTGTCCGAAAATGAGTAACAACGAGAATACAATGAAAATTGACATGTGTGAATGACGGGGGATGCTGCCGAATAGGGGTATTCCTTTAAAAGTAAAAGAGTGTTTATCACGGCACGCTACTAAGCCAGGGATCCCGGGTTCGAATCCAGGCCTGGGCGTGTGTGTTTCTTGTGAGTATCCCTTCATTAGTCTCATTACATCATCTTCGCGATTAGCCAAAAGGGGTAGAAAAGCGAAGTGAAATAAACCAAATCAATCAATCAATTCGTAATTTCCCATTTTTAATCTTCGTTTTAGAAGTTGTTCAAAGGCTAGAATGGTTTAGGGGGGGTCATTCTAAGGGGTTTTGCATTTATCCCGTTGGGTTTTCACTAGTTATTTACTGCCTTCATTTGAAAATTTCCATTTTCTTAAAATTTCGGCAGGAGCTGTAGCCAGGTCTCGAAATGGACCGGGTTCCGGTTCGTGAATATCTGGAACTTTCCCGTTCCATCTCGTCAGAAAAGACAACCCCATGTCAACGATGAAAAGGGTTCATTTTCTTGAAAATGTCCATTTCGAGGCTTGGCATAACCCCATCAGCTCCCCCCTGGGTACGCCATTGCCTCTGGCTACAACGTCCACCCTGCCCAGCGCTATCCGCTCTCCCATCTCGTTGACCTTTCCGCCATGTTGCTTTATCGGCGACGGGCGAAAGGCGCAGGTGGGTCCATTCTTCCAGGAAATCAAGTCCGACGATGACAGAAGCAATTCCTCTTCGCTTTGATCCTCGGCCGAAAAACCGCAAACAAGAACGAATCGCCGAGAGCAGCACGAATGACGAAATAACTTCGGAACACGACGAATAAAGGTGCTCTTCGATAAATAGGACGGAGTGATTGGGGTCACCCTCGCTAGCCTCAGTTCCCATTAGGCGAGCCGTTTTCAGAAGTTGGATTTTTTTTTCAACTGACAATTTGACAATTATGAAAAACTAATGAGCTTGACTTTTGAGCGCGTCGGAGCAAGAAGAAAGCATGGCCGAGTTTCCCAACGAAAGTTAGATTCGTAAGACAATTATATTAGAAAGTCAAGACCCCATAGTGACAGAAACACAATGGCGGCGTCAGCGGGGACAGAGGGAGTGATGTCCCTTGTTCGTTTCTTACCGCAACCCTCGAGCAAAGAAGAATTCGATAAACAAATTATCTTTGGCACAAAATATACCCGGTCTCCCTGAAGTCTTTTCCTGATTACAAACTTTATTCATATCCCCTATATGCAATGTAGAGATGTGAAAGTGGTGCCAAAATGTTGGAAAACTAACCAAGTTTTTTTGTTCCAGGTTTCAGTAACGTGGCTGTAGTGTAGCAGTGTCAGTGCCCAGTAAACCGGAAATGTTCACAAATCAGGAAAAATCTCAGTGTGTCACGAGACCCGGTCACCAATAACAGTGCAGAGGAACTTTCAAACAACTTATGGAGAGATGCCGCCCGATGTCGAGAGCATTAAGTCGTGGTATGACAAGTTCAAGAACACAGGATCTGTTGCTGACTTACCGAGAAGTGGCCGACCATCAACCTCAGCGATTTCAAACAACGTAAAACATCAGCCAAAAAGTTATCTTTATGATATCTCACACAAACGTTTATTTTTTCGTGCATACAAAGTGCAACTTGTACAGGCTTTCTTGCCTAATGATACCAGGGGACACACTGAGCTTTTTCCTGATTTGTGAACATTTCCGGTTTCCTGGGCACTGACACTGATACACTACAGCCACGTTACTAAAACCTGGAACAAAAAAAAACTTGGTTAGTTTTCCAACATTTTGTCACCACTTTCACATCTCTACCTTACATATAGCGGATATGAATAAAGTTTGTAATCAAGGATAGACTTATGGGACACCCTGTACAATCTTCCATGTGGTATTTATATAGTTGCATATTAGGCCGGCTTTAGACGAAAGCATTTCCTTTAGCATTTTTGCTAGCATAAATGCTACGTAAAGGCTTCCAAAAATCTTAAAGCAGATAGTATTTTACACGAAAGCATTTCATGTAACTTTTCGGCTAGCTTTTGCGATTACAATGTATAACATATACAGCACGAAAGACACGTCGAGTTACACCATCTATGGTGAGCGCACGATGTTCACATTTGAAACAACTAAAATATCCTTCCATACGTGTACAGTAAACGTTGTTAAGTATGTATTTAAGCAGTGCCATTGCTTTTGTACCTAAAACCATTTAATACGAAGCGATATTCCTCTCGGTTGAATAATTATCGTGTTTTAAAAATGTGAAGTGATACGTTGTTTACATCTCACGCGGCCGCCATTACAACTGCGCTCGTGATCTAGAGGTCGCTTCTGATTGGTTACGCTACGAAAAATGCTACGGACCGAGCCAATCCTTGAGAAATGCCATGAAATATGCCATGGCATCTGAAATGCCATAAGACTTCTCACTTTACACGGTTGCATTTTGGTCATGGCATAAATGTTAAGAAAAATGCCAAGGAAAATGCTTTCGTCCAAAGCGGGTGTTAAATGTGACTGACTGTCTCTCCACTCATTTTTTTCTTATGTCGACCTCCGTGGCGGTGCTTAGCACAATGTGGTACGACGCCAGAGGTCCTGGTTCGAGTCCTGACATGGGTATTCTTTGTGAGTGTCCCTTCATGAATTTCATCATATCACCCATCCTCATATTCGCGATTAGTCAAAAGTGGCAGAAAAGGGAAGTTAAATAAATCAAATCGATCATTCTTTCTGGCGCCGCATCTGCAAGGACAATGCTTATAGCTATCCGAACCATAGTTGTCAACAAGTCACTAAATCCGTATTAACGGACAGAACATAGTTAACTATTTTTTTAAAATTTAATGTGCCAGATGTAAAAATATATATTTATGATCTACGGAACTGCAAATTCTGATCATTATATTTTTATGCATGATAAATTAATTATTTGATTTTGTTTATTTTCGCTTTTCTGCCACTTTCGCGAAAATGAGAATTAGTGATAATACGATGAAATTGACGAAGGGGCATTGACAAAGAACATCCAAAGTCCAGGCATGAATTCGAGCCCATGACCCGTGGCGTCGTATCGCGCTGTCCTAACCAGCCACTGAGGCCAGTCATAAAATATTAAAATTCAATTTTTGGAAACGATGTCCCGTTTATTTATAATAGCGGGACAAACCCATTAAAATTTTAATTTAAATATTAAATTTTAAGTGTGCAATATTATCAGTCGTTAGGGCGTCTGACTACCATGTGAGAAACCCAGGTTCGATCCCCGGCGGGGGAGAACAGGGACTTTTTTCACTTGTTCAAGCGGCTCCGGCACCCACCCAGCGTCGTATTAAGGACCTTGCGCACTGAGACGCGGGGAAAAACGGAAAAATCCGGCAACAGAACTTCTGTCGTCTGCTTCTATTGAAACCAAATGGTGGAACGCTTACTACAGGGAAACCGAAGCATGGAATTTCCGGCTAGAAGTTATCTTGAAGGTTATGGTCCACTGAGACGCCGGAAGAGAAACCATTGCGTTCTGTTGCCGCACTTCAAACTCTGCGGGGTAAAGGTGGCCAGAAGCGTGGTGCTGATTACATCACCCCCACCTTCGGCCGTGATCAAGAAAGTGTGGGGCCCTAACTCCACACCCCCTATACGCCTTCATGGCGTGGCGCAAAGCACAGGGGAGCACTTTACTTTACAATATTGATAATTTTATGTCCCATTTTGTAAATGAGCTGCCTGTTCGTTTAGAAAAACGGGACACAACCGTTAAATTTTACCGGTAATTGTGAATTTCTCGGTAACCTCTACCAGTGTTCACGGCTATGCACTGGCGCATGTGACTACCAGGCTTTGTGCGGTCGCTTGCGTAACGGATGATTTGCCTACGCTAATACCTCTCGAGCCTCGCCTCGCTTGCTTCCAAGAAGCGTTATGTCATTAATGAAGAGCAGGTTTCCGGTCTCCAGCACGACAACGAGCCTTGCAGTTCCAGTATCTGCGAGGACACGCTTCATCGCGTTAGATATCGTGCGCAGACAACCTGCTCTCACAGAACGGGACTATTTCTGCTTCAGATTCGGGTCACCCGACAATTACATCGAATGTGTCTGCGACGTCTGCCCACCTTTATCTCCCAGCACAATCACGTGACCTCAATTCGAAAACTTATCAACGCGGCCATGTTCGTTTAATCTTCACAAGTTCACAATCTGACATGCTTATACATGATATTTAGTATTCGCAAGGGAGATAAATAACACGTTGCGCAACAGCCCGTGAGGGCTAGGGCCTACCTAACGACTGACGGCCCTTACTCCCACATGCTATGATATGATTTATTTACTTTTTGTGCCTGCCATAGGCTGTACGCACTACATATTTTTGATTTTTCTACACTATTTTGTTACATTTAGTTTTCGTTTAAGCTGTCTCTTACTTTGTCCCCTATATACACATTCTTCCCCTCCCTCGGCAGTTCTTCTTCCAGTCTTTCTCCCCACTTCTCTTTTCCTGCACTCTCACCAAAAAACGCATACGTTTTGCTTTACACACACTTACACTAAAAAGATGGCTCGTCTCGAGCATGATCACTCATTTCGTTGCCTTCTCTAATAGCTTTCCCCGCCGTTCTCTTACTTCCCCCAGATATTTCCCCATTTGCTGCCCCGCTTCCTTCCTACAATGACGATTAGAATTAATTCTTAGATTCCATAATTATGCAATTTTGCAAAACGCTTAATTTTTTTTGTAGTAAATACTTCAAAAGCCATAAATATGAAGGAGTTCTCTTTATATCTTCTTCCGTTTTCACATTCATTCTTCCCCTCTGTTCTCTCTCTCTCTCTGTTACTCTGGAGTTCCCCTTTTCTCTCTGTCCTCCTACCTACGCCCCTCCCCACTTTTTTTATTTCCCCCCACATTTCTAGCCTCTGTAGGCTGTTCGCGATTAATTCTTAGATTAGATAAAGTTGATGCTGAATCTCAACATCCCTATAGAGCAACTCAACCTTAAAAGTGAGTATGGAAGTAAATGGAGTTATTTCCCTCTCTCTCTAATACATGAGTTTTCCCAATAGCTCTGTCCTTCTCTACCACCGCTTCCTTGCCCGTTACAAAATTTACAAAATGTAAAATTCATAAATTTCAAACCGTGAAATCATTGTCCTGTAGAGTTTTTTATGCTCTATTTAATGACGGCATTATATAACCTGTCATAAATTAATGTGATATGAAATTTCCATAATTATGCAATTTTGCAAAACGCTTAATTTTTTTTTGTAGTAAATACTTCAAAAGCCATAAATATCAAACCGCTTGAACAACTTCGCCAGTTTTTTTTCTAAGGGATCTATGGTGTTTGTAGATATGATATTCTCCGCCTGAGTGAATTAATGTGCTTACGAGGAGAGTTATATATATATATACATTGGATATTTTGTATAAGTCATCAGACCGTAACACGAAAAAGTTGGTTAGCGAGAAACTTTTCGGTTTGTCGCGATACACATGCAGACAAGCGAGAAAAGTGTTGACCATTGTTTGAAGTTATTTTTAGAATACATTGTTACTCCACAGTGAATTTAGGTAAAAATGGCAAAGGAAAAAATGGCAACGGAAAAAATGGCAAAGTGAAAATGGCAAGCGGAAAAAATGGCAAAGGGTAAAAATGGCAAAGGGTAAAAATGGCAACGGTAAAAATGGCAACGGTAAAAATTGCAAGAATAAAAATGGCAAATACAATATACCTATTACGATTTTACGTAAAAATTGAGAAATTATGTGTCTTGCATTTCACAGTTTGAAATTAAAATTTAATATAATTTAATGTCTTTTAACATTAATTTGTCTTTGAATGGAAACATTTTATTTGATGTTTTCAAAAATAATGCCGTTTATTTCTTTATTTCTTTTGGCAGGAGTTACTGCCGCTATAGAATCACATACTAATAAAAGTTAACTTTTGTAAATAATTTGAAACATGTGTGATTGATGTAACTTAAGGAAAGTGCAGCATTGAATGGGTTTTCATCTTGACTGAAGACAAGTTTATGCTTTGCGCGCACCTGCTGACCAGTCACAGATGTTTGTTACTAGTAGGACTTCAAGTCAGCCCTTATCTAACCCCCTCGCACTAAGAGGGACGAACTTGTTTACTTTTTTAAAATGAAAATTTTTAAATCTTGGAAAGCTGGAGATAAGCTCTTCTTTCTACAAGAGTCTGATCTGAAGAATGTTATAAGGTGGAGGAACAATTTCAAGTGTCGAGGAATTCTAAAAACAAAATTATTGAAACAAAATCCTGTGTGTTCCTATGACCATAATCATTCGCCTGAATATGATGCTGTGAAGGTTTAAGAAATTCAAAATATTAACCCTCCCTTCATATGAAATGTCACTATATGCGAGAAAAAATATTGCGCTACGAAGTTCAATAGAATATGCATATAACACCCGAAATAATGAGCTTCTAAGGCCATACTTCACAACATGTTGACTGCCATGAGACCCAAAAGTGGGTCTCAAGTATCGTCATTCATGAAGCCGTGAAACCCACTTGTGTGTCTCACCTCAGCAATTGCTTCAGGCCGCGATACCCCTATATGGGTTTCACTTGTCATTTGCTAACATGATCAAAGATATTGTTTTGGCTCCAGAATGTTACACTATACTCGTAGCCTGGCCCTAGATAGCAACAGGCGATTACAACAATGGCGTACAAATGGCCGTAACATTGTAGTAATAAAGCTAGTGCTCTGTGATTATTTATGATGACTTTATTTTGTTGATTTTCAATACAACAGGCCATATTAAAAAATGCACCGTTGTTTGACATTTGTTGTATTTCAGGCAAGAATTAAACAAAGAAGGAGAAAAATAAAGGAAGAAGAAGAAATTAATACTATATTCAGTGTGTTTGAACGTGTAGATTGCATTTCGTGCAATATTTTATGGAAGAAGCACTTCTGTTGTTGACGATGTATGAACAAGCAACAGAAAATATGCGTGCAACACTGGACGAGCTTGATAGTTCAAGTGATTGAAGTTCGTTATTTGAAGAAACGAAGTCATTTACAAAAAAAAGTGGGTCACAGAAATGGGTCTCATGGCCTTCTGATCAAAATTCTCTTCTCCAGGCCACGATACCCAAAACTGGGTCTCAAATTTAAATTGAATTTTCAACGGTTTTTTGGATTGTTTTGAAATTTCTTGTGCTTCACAGATCTAATGACACCAACTTGATCCATTTTCACATTTTTTTTTTACTTGGCCCCACGATGTCATTCAGACAATCTGGCCTTGGCAGTCATTAACATTAGTTCAAGAGGAACCCGAACATATGGCAATTAAAATATTCAATAACCTACCAAATGATATTAAAGCAGAAAATATGAAAAGTTTCAAAAACAAATTTAAAAAAAAAAACTAATAGTTAATAACGAATATTATAGAGTAAAATGTAAATTATAGAAATTTTGTAAGTATATTTTTTATCTGAACTGTACTGAACCCTCCAAATACCAATGTATATGGTTCATATGGAGTAATGCAATTCAAATTCAAACATCCTACAGAGTAAAGACTGTAGGCTTTATTGTGGTAGCTAATCAGGTGCATCCAGCAAGAAAATGAAGCGATGGTAGCGATCATTCTGCACGCTGAGAGAGGACAACTGCCAAATTGAAAACTTGCCATTTTCACTTTGGCCATTTCTTCCGTTTGCCATTTTTACTTTTGCCATTTTTTCCGTTTGCCATTTTTACCTTTGCCATTTTTTCCGTTTGCCATTTTTACTTGGCCATTTTTTCCGTTGCCATTTTTTCCGTTGCCATTTTTTCCTTTGCCATTTTTACCGGACACCTCCACAGTACCTTTATTTATTGCACAGTCATAGTTTGTTTACGCGGGCTGTCTCGCGTATCAAATTCATTGCGCTCCACTGAGGTTACAATTCAGTTGCAGGCAGGTGCCTGGTTCGTAGGAAGTGCAGTGTGCTGTGTGATAATTGTGGATTGCATGTAAGTTACATATTTCGTTTAATAATGGATAGAGAAGCTGGAAAAAGACGCAGTATTGGTAAACTTTGAGGTAAAGAACGCATAATAGTTATGCTCGTGCTAAATCACTTTTTAAAGTCAATGAATATCAGCAAGGCGGTTAAGACAACAGCTGATGTTACGGAGTGTTCTGAACGTCTTATATACAGAATACGAAAGGAAGAAACCGAAGGTCCTCGCAGAACACCGACAAAAAAGAAGTCGAAAAGAATGGGGAAACAGAATGACAGAACCAGAAAATACAATGGAACTGGGTCCATCAAGAGAAACAGAAGATTGTTTGGAGGATGTAACGTCATTACCAGACGAGGACAGTTACGCTTAAAGGTACGTGAGCACACTATATTACTTTATTTTCCGTAAAAAATATATATTAATGTTTGTTTTTGTATTTATTTAATTCTGTTTATGTAAAGGATACAGCACTCAACGAAAGAAGTAACAATAGTTACGTGTATTACACATATAATTCAAAATGTAAAATGGTAAATAGTTACGTCGAAATATAAACATTTACATGCAAATCTTGAGGTAGAGTCCGATTATTTTCGGAACAGCTCTGGCTGACTGCGCGAGTCTAGCTAGCGAGCCTACCGACAGCGAGGAGCGTGAGGAAGAGGGTCCGCGATTGGTGCCGGTTTGGAATGACTTCAGTAGCTCGCTTGTTGATTGGCTGCTTTGGAAGTTGTGACTCGCTCCCAAGCTGCAAATGCACAACAGTCAGGGATGTTATGGAAATAATCTTACTTTAACTATCGTTTTTCCCAAAATACATCAAATACATAGATTTTGAAGATTTCCTATACGATATTAAGGAAGTAAATTTGTCGGAATCATTAGCGATTAACAGCGACTCGGTGCGTCTCCGTTTGTTGATCTGGCAACGCCGCTCCATTTAACCCATACTGACTTTTAAGGTTGAGACTCTCTATAGAGCAGAATCAAACTCGGATCCACACGATCTCGCTACCAAAGGTTCCATGTTCGAACCCTGGTCTAGGTATTGGGTGTTTCTTCGTTCTAGTCCCTTGGGCAATTCCACCATCGCTCATTCTCGTCGTGTGGATTAACGAATGAAAGAAAAGCTAAGGAAAACAGTAAAAATGCAAAACCGGAATTCTGTCCGTACCTACTTACTTCTAGAGTAATAGCCATTTCTCTTGGCCTCATGTTTCAAGAGGTTTTGATGATTTCAACGCAAGAGTGCCGAGAAATAACGGGTTCTGTAATGGCAGTAAAGTTTCTTGCGAAATGTCCTTGAGGCGAGAAGACTATTGCCTCACCCCACTTTACATGCACTCCACTTACGAGTCGATTCACTTACATCCAACGCAGGGTTGCCAGCACAACATTCCGTTATCATCGATGTGCAGTCATTTTCTCCGAACCGTTCTACTCAGAATTTTTGCTCAATTTATTTGTATTTCCTGTTTAGCCAGACAGGTTGCACATAATACGTCATGCTTCTACATTAACATCTGCGCCAAAAACTAAACATGCCTTTCTTTGCTTATGTAGAGAAAGATGACAATAGCTTCTGCGTTCCACTCCCCCCTTCTTTTTTGCAAGGATGACAACACAGCAGTGGCAATGCCAGAATATAGAAGGGCAGGGAAGTACACACAAATTGTTAGAAATTTGAAAAGTTGATACAGAATATCGTATGGGATTTTTATGACATTCCCTGGCAACACTTTCTTGGGAGTCTTGGACCACCCTATCCCTTCAGCATCATAATTCACTGGCAATAATGTTTTTAAGAAGTATAAATTCGAATATTTTAGATTTCAAATATGTTTATCCATCACAAACTGCGTTTTAATCAAGAAGCTATGAAACGCTTCACTTTTAGCTTTAAAAAATAATTCAAATATATAATAACTATGTATTTTGTGAATGATTGTTAATCAATACAGCGGAAATGTTTTTACCTCTCTTTATTAAATACATATGTGAAGTTTAGCTAAGGAAACTTAAGCTAGAATAAAACTTTAATTTAATTTAAAAAGTTAGGTACAATTTATTACATAAAATCGATTATATTAAACTAAACTATAGTTAGAAATAGTATCACGAACAATTCCCCCTCAGTTTCCCCCTTAATTAAGAATAATTTCGAGAGAGCATTTGTACTGATAAAATCTTTCATAAATTCACAAATTTGTGCCTTAGAATAAATGTGTTTTAAATGTTTAAAGCACTTTTGTTTAAATGTTTAAAATGTTTCGTTAAATACCTCGCGCTGTATGTTTATCACACCAATGCGACTTCTGAATTTATACTCTTTTTTTATGTAAATGCAATAAAATTAATTGGAAAATGCACATGATAAAAAAGTTGAGAGTATCTTAGAAATATTAAATTTACACGTTTTAAATTTTTGAATGTTTTTATTATTTAAATATAGTGTGTAAGATATTTTTTACGTTTGTAAACAAAATAGACCTATAATTTAAAAGTTCGTACATAGAAGTTGTTTCTTTAAGCCTTTTTTCTTTTTTAAAATGCCAACCCTGAATATGTGTAAATTTTCCCGCCATGGGCAACTGAATCATTGTTCCTTTCTCTCAATTCCACGAAGTAGTTTCGCCTCCCACACAGAGATGGCAGCACGTGAGTCTAACCAGGAAGTTTGCGGTTTGGCGCCGAGCGTGGCGTCGGCTTTCAACTGACGCCCAAACCAAAGCGGCGCCACGATTTACTTAAAAAAGAGACAGAGAGAGAGAGAGTTGGAGAGAAAGAGGGAGATAGAGAGAGAGAGAGAGAGAGATGAAAAAGATCTGACTTGCATTGAGATGTTATCTTTAACCATAATAGAAGAGTGTGAAACAATGCTAGGTCATCAATAAACATCTTGGCCCAACTATAATTTCGTCTGCAGAAACAGCTAATTTGCAGAGTGAACCTGGGAGGTAGATTTTTAGGAGGGGTGGGGGCAGAGACAAAACTGAGGGTGCCGTTTACCGAAAGATTTAGTGCTAAATAAATCATAAAACATTCCTGAATATTTAGGTCAAATTTGTATATAAAATATAAGTAGTTAATTTCTAAAAAAAAATCACGTTTTCAGAAAGGTTCGATTATTTGCAATGAAATAACAGTATGATCTCAAGCCATTCCGGAACCACTGTATAACTTCAAATTAATAAAAAGAGGAAATTAATAATTTAAAACATATTTACGGTTTGAGCGTGAAAGAAATTACTTATTTTCTAAATACCTTAAGTGTCACTGTTAAAGAACACGTTTATTGTAGATATGTATTTATTTAATACCTACATAATGATATCAAAATAACAGCAATGTCTTCGCTTATATTACTACATGATTTTGCATGTTATGTAGGAGTAACTTCAATTATTTTTTGTCTACACGAATCCGATTCTTTTTAAAACAAATATCCACGCTTAGATAATCAGAAATAAGATCTTGGCGCTTTTCAGTGAGGACGCCCATCCCTTAGCCCGCCCCTGCGCCATCTATAATTAGACAATAGAAGTGTGACAACTGACAACTTCAGTTCTTTTCGGGAAGGATAAAGGCAGCAGCCTTCTGGCAAGGGTGGAAGAAAAAGCAACGCATTAATTCGAGGAATCGCTCATGAGAACACAGAATAACCCTCCTTTCTTATCCACTTATTAATGTCGACGGCTCGAAGCGGGATGAAGCGTCCGTTTGGCGCCATTTAATAGACAAGGCAGTTGAGGCGTTTGGCTCTCGACGCCTGAGAAAGGGTCTCTGGCCAGAGGTCAGTTTCTCGTGAAAACAAAGCGCAGGAAAAACCTAAAAACCTGTTTGTTTTGCTGCTTAACGTGATCAGAATTATTTCTTGCATTGCAGCCTGGACGTTATTACATTGTAGTGCCATTTACAAATACACGGAATTTTTATAAAGGAGTACGATTTGAGCTTGTGAGCAGGGTATGGAATCCCGAGGGGACCTTAACGATGTTTCCCCCGGAATGAGGGCACATCAGAATTAGTTTTTACCTGTTTCTAGGTTTAGACAAATTACTAATTTTGAAATCTCGTCCAGTGATTTCTATTTGATGTCACTGAACAAAGTTAGACAAAATTGTAATCAAGAAGTCCCGCGTACAATCCCCAGTGGAGGCACTTAGTAGATCTAGTCCCACTTCTAAACTGTAGGTCCAGTCCTGATTAGCCATCTGAGCATATATAGCGGACATACAACACTTTTGCAATGCTTATGGTAAAGCTTTATATTTACATTAACTACACTTTCTTGTCATAGCGGCTAATCGGGACTGGACCTACAGTTTGAGTGTGATCTAAACCATTGCGCATTTGATCTCCGACAAGAATCGAACTTATGGCCCCTTGATTACATTGCGATGTCATTAGACACTACACAATAGGAAAATGCCCACAATATTGTAGACTGCGTATTCTTTTCACACGCTGGCGTACGGTCTACTTGATAGTCAGGACACGATCTGCCGAATCAGTTCCCAATAGCTTTCCCAACAGCTAAACGCTTGTCCTTGGTACAATTCAATGCACCGCGCATTTCATTATTCGCGGAATTGTTTTAAAATCTGGGTTTTCCCTCGGGTGTGGACAACCACCAACTGCGCCGTATCTAGAACCAGCGCTCTCTGTTCTGAGGCTTCCAGAAGAGAAGTCAATAAACCGGAAAACAACAGAAAGTGCCACACGAAATCATGGAACAAAACCATTACCTCCCTTGCAGTAAATTTATCTTATTTTATGTCTCTACTTTTGATTGAGTTGGTGTTTTACGTTCACTTTATGCACAGTAAGGCTAATCGGGATTGGACCTACAGTTTAAAGTGGGATCCGAACCACTATGTGCCTCTTCCGGGTATCGAACCCGGGACCCCTTGATTACAAGGCGACGATGATAATTCATGTCTCTTCTGTGTTGCGACGAGGATGAATCATGATTAGATGAAGAGGCACATGTGCGTATCTTGGGTCCTAACTTGACGGGGTGTGAATCGAACTCGGAGCTTATCTTGGGTGGTAGTAATTTACCAAAATAATCCTGGACGTATTTGGATACAAAAACTTTTCGATTCTGTTACATTTTCTTAATGCGGGTCCCAAGAGGTTAAAAATATACCATCGACTATATAACTATAATACTTTGCGGGCAAGTGCTCCATTGCTCCTGTCAAGTTACGCCTATGAAGGGACACTCATACTCAAAGAACCTTCTGACTCAGCTCAGCAACCGAGACGTTGTGCTTTCAATAAAGAACAAGTTCATGTTTTTAATCAGTATGCACCATTTCTCTTAACAAACTATTTATGCTAGCTTATCTGGTTCGCCTCCTTTCTCGTTCTCTGTGCCTGTCTGGATTCTTTATTTTTCTCTCTCTATCTCTCAGTTCTTTGACTCTTCTTGCCTCTATTTGTCCTTCTTGCGCTTTTCCCTTATCTTTCATTTTTCTCCTTCTTTTTCTCTCTCTGTCTGTCAGTGTGTCTTCTATATTTTCTTTCGTGTAACCTCCCTTTTTCTTTCTTCTCTCTCTCTCTCTCTCTCTCTTTATATCTTTTCAACTCTTTCTCTCTCTGTATATGCGTGTTCATCCATTACCCTCTCTATCTGCAAATGCTTTATCTGAGTCTTATTTATTTCGCTTCCCTTTCTCTCTCCCTCTCTGTAACTGCATCCGGCTTCTTTGTTTTCGTTTCACCTTTCTCTGTATTTTCCTATCACTTCTTTCACTTCTCTCCTCCCAGAATTGTTTTGTGGACACTTATATTCGTATCGATATGTGTTCCCATTGGCGACACCAGGGGATTTCGGGTTCAAATACATGTCTGAGCATGGATGTTCTTTGTGAATGTTTCGTCATCAATTTCATCATCGTTGCGATTAGCTAAAGTGGCAGGAAAGCGACGCTAACTAACGAAACAAATCAAATCTAGGTACCCTTCGTACTTATTACCCAGATATTCGTTCCACCAACACGTTCTCACGACATACTTTTTAAAGAAAACGAGGCAGATGCGTTGTTGATCAAAGCGATGCGATCGCTCGGCCAGATTTCGACACAGCCTGAGCGCTCGCACGTGACACGTTACTCCAGCGGCGACTGCGGTTAACGCAGCGGATGTTGTCGTGAATCAGCGCCACCTGGCTACGTCATGTTGTTGCGTGCGGCCGGTGACGTCACGGTGAAGGGGATTTGTATCGGTCGCCCTTGATTCATCCACCCACGCGGCTGCTTCTTGATCCGATATGTAATGGTAGCTTTCACCCGCATCTCTCTGGAGCAACGGAAGTGAAAGAGCAGTCGGTCTTTTTTCCGCGAATTGTCCTTCTCAACGGGATATTTGTTTACTAGCCAATGCACGTGATGAGGGCAAGTAACCATATAGAAAAGATGACTTGGTTTCACAGGAAAGTTCGTTTGCTCTTTGAACAGTCTTTTAATCTCGTCTTTCCTTCTGTTTCTCGCCGACCTAAAAGGGTCCCGGCTTCGATGGAGGCGTGGCACAATGTTCTGATCCAACATTAAACTGTAGGTCCAGTCCCGATTTAGCCTTTCTATGCAAAAAGATGACTTGAAACAACAACGCAAATTCCTATAAATTAGTGGTTTCCAAACTTTTTCGTTTCTCGGCGCCCTTAGTATTTCAATATTTTCCGCGGCGCCCAAGAGACAACTAACTACCTCTCTAGCCTTCTTAAACCCGAAGGTTCATGGCTGCAACAAGACAGGCCTTCCATCTGTCCCTATCATGAGCAAAATCTATATAGCTACTCTTTTCCATCCCTACCGATTTCCTTTAGGTCCATATCAACATTATCCCTCCCTCTTCGTCTTGGCCTTCCTACAGGTCTCTTACCATCAGGTTTCCCAACAAGAATCCTGTGAACTCTTCTTTCCTCTCCCATTCGTGCTACATGACCTGCCCACCTAAGTCTTCTTGATTTAATTATTCTAATAATTAGAGACCGGATGTTAGGCAAAATGCCTATTCTTTCCTGTTAGAGATATGATGAAAACGAATGTTGCGAAGGCCAGGGGGGAAGGAATAGCTTCATTTAAAGGCAATTTAATTTTGCCTATTTTGCCTATTTCATACGATATTGCCTATATTATTTCATAAACGCCAGATATTGCCTATTTTAGGCATTTTCTTTAAAATTGGGACTTGACTGAACTCTGTGCATACAATTTCCTGTTCCCAGGATTAGTTTCCGATGCTTCCAAGAAATTTAAAAATAACAGTTAGCGAGTTATTGCATCTAATAAGGACTTGGACAAATTAAGGGCAATTCAACAAGTTCTGAAATGTGAAAATATACAAACTGAGTTAGATCCACATGTTCTCGGGTGCTTTAAGTATGCTCCGGTAACATATGTGGAGGTTGAAAGATCTTTTTCAATTCTAAAAAATGTGTTGTCCGATCGCAGACATAACTCGTCGGTTGATCGCTTGAAGAAATACCTTATTGTGATGTGCAACCACAATTAGTGCTTCTTATTCAGAGACTGCCAAACCGTACAGTACAAACTTGAAATGCATTTAAACAGATTCTTCGTTCGAACTGCTGTGTGGAATATATAGTGTAATTTTTTTTTAACTGAAATAACCCTGTGTGCAGTGATAAAGTGTATATTTATAATTTGCGTACTGGTTGGAAGTAGCCAACAATTTCTTTTGTCAGACTATTGTGTGTAGCCATTAGGTATACAATGGAAAATTTTTTGCTGACGTGACTCCTGTTTGCAGTGATTTATTAAGTACTATATTGGACTTATCCCTCTCTAATGGTGAGCTCCTGGTTTATTTTAAGCAACAATATAGAATGTACAGGTATGTTTCTATATTTTTTAAACACCTATTTCTTTTTGTATGTCTATCTTCATTATTTTGAGTTAAATTTAATTGCCTTTTTTATTGCCTATTTGTAGTTTAATGCCTATTTTACTGCCTATTTTGAAAATTATAAGTGCTTATTTGCCTGCCTATTTTATATGTTTTTAGTGCCTAAACATCCGGTCTCTACTAATAATAAAAGCTGGACATGAATACAAATTATGTAGTTCTAAATTATGTAACCTTCTCCATTCACCTGTCTCCTCATCCCTTTAAGGTCCAAATATTTTCCTAAGGATCTTATTTTCAAATTCTCCCAATTTATGTTCCTCTTTCAATGCAAGGGACCAAGTTTCACATCCATATAATACTACAGGCAAAATTACTGTTTTGTATATTTTAACTTTTAGTTTCTTAGATATTAAACGAGAAGACAAAAGTTTATGAAGAGAGAAGTAACATGCATTTCCTGAATTAAGCCTACTTTTTATTTCCTCTTTAATATCATTTTCATTTGTTTATATTACTCCCAAGTCACAATGTAGGCCTATCTAAAACTTGCAACGCTCAGTGTGGGTAGGTTGCTTGCCTTAAGTTAAAAAATAAACACATATTTCAAATTCAGGAACATTTATACAAAAAGTACTAAATTAGCACATATTTGGAATAAGTGTCATTTCAGTGAAAATATTGGAGCATTTCGCGGCTCCCCTGTAAGCCAGCCAAGACGCCGCAGCGCATACTTTAAGAACCACTGCTATAAATAATTATAACCACCCTCCGTGGCGGGGTGGTCATTGTAGAGCCATTGTAGAGCGCTACAACGGCAAGGGTCCATGGGTTTCGAAACCCGGCTCAGACATAAATATTTTTCTTTGTCCTAATGTGTGGGAAATAGATTGATTGGGTGTTTTAAGTCCACTTGATGCACAGCTAATTGGGACTGGACCTACAGTTTAGGGTGGGATCCGAATCAGTGTGTGCCTCCAGCGGGAATCGAACCCTGGATCCCTTGATTACAAGTCAACAACGCTACCACTGCGCCATCGGGTAGGCCCCTTGTAGGAAATAGAGAATTGAGTCAAATTGATATGTATGAGAAAGAGAATTACAGGAAACTACCGCTTAGGGGGTTAATTTTTTTTTAATAAAAAAGGTTAGCACAGGACACTTGCACTACGATGCCAGGGGCCCGGGTTCAAGTCCGCGCCCGGACATAGGTGTTCTTTGTGAGTCCCTCTCTCAATTTCATCACATATCATCACTCATTATCATGTTCGCGATGAGCCAAAACTGGCATGAAAGAAACGCTAAATAGCAAAAATGTAATCACAGATTATCTCTGTGGAACGCGTCTAATGCTGGACTGATGATTTCGACACCAAACGTTCCGGGTTGGACTCCCTTTCCGGGTGTGTCCATTCAAATTCATCAGATCACCATTCATTGTTATCGTCGTGAATAGCCAAAGAACTTACGTTATTCGATGTTACGTCATATTGTTATTATGTGCTACAGTATTGTTTTTTAAGTGTAATGCATTGGCAGGAAACATAAGACAGTGCGGATGCTTATCATTCATTGTACTATGGCCAGGGACGGGACTACAAATATTTTTCGGGGGAGTTCCGCACCCAAGTGTCTCAAAATATTATTATTAATAAAAAAATGTTTAAACAAAAATATTTATTATATTAAATTAATTAATTAAAAGAGTATTAATTAAAATATTCAAATTAATTAATATTGTATTTTTATTACATGAATTGCTAAAAGGACGGTATACGAATAGTGATGTAACAGCACGTATTCATTATGTAGCTCACGTGTTGTTAAGGTCGGCAAAATTTGTACACAAGAAAACTGCCCTGGCAAGGAAATTAATGTCAAATAGATTAAGAATTGAATATTTATTACATATAAGAAAAGGGTTGTTAGACCCATTTTATGAGAAGTAAAGTTCTTGGTGATATTTTATGAATGTCATGTTGTATAGTAATACATTTTGCATAAATCTACTTTGCCACTGTCATTCAAAGTAGTTTGATTACAATATAATCCTTGCCTTCAAATAAGTTTGGCGGAAATAAATAACCCTTGATTAGACAAGTATATTTTCCATTATTTAATTTTTGAAATTAGTAAGTCTTTCGGGGGGTCCGGACTCCCTGCCTCCCCTAAATCCGTCCTTGCCTATGTGGTGCCTCATGTCTGACCTGACTGACTTCAGGGTAGGTTATGAACATGTTTTCCGCGAAGGGAACGAAGACAAGTGTTTACCTTCATAAACAACCTTACGAAAATCGATCAATCCAGGAACATTTCCATACAGCTGGCAACCATGTCATGGAGCTGCAATATTTTCCTTCCCTTGCTTTGAGAAATCCCAAAGCGCTGTATAAAAAATATCAGGATTCGTGGCGCACAGAGGGCGTTGATATCGAGCACTCGCGGCGCATGCCCTTCGCGGAAACCGCTTAACCAGGAGACGAACGAGGTCTTCTATTTAATAATGCAACGGAGTGCAGCTACGCGGACAAGCTTTCAAAGAAACCAATTTTCACGAATACCTGACCGCGGTCTTCTAACTCCTTCTCTTTCGTACTTATCTTTCTTCTTTGTGCTATTCCAGTTTTCGAGCCTCGATCAAGGAGGAAGCTCATAATGAATTCGACGAATGTTTCAGAAAGAAGGCTTTGGTGTACCGAGGAAGCTTTACTGAAGTTATCCTGTTCCTGCAATGATCTATACTCTATCCCGGGAACCTCTGGTTCAAGGCCGCGCATAACGGTAGATAAGGGGAGAAAGCGAGTGGACGGAGCGAAGCACACGCTACTGCAAAGGCTGGTAACCACAGTCGCTTTATCCCCTGCACGCAATCCCGTTCCCTCTCCCTCTCGAGTCAGTACTTGCGCAGAGACTTGCTTTTGTTCGCCTGCTCCAGAGGTTCCTGGGACAGAACATATATAACAGGCATGGGCGTCCCCAGAAATTTTCCCAGGGGGGAGGGGTCGAATCGAAGATGTCCCTCTCAAAAATATTATGATACAGACCAGTGGCATATGCAGAAGTTTGTCAAAGAGGGGTTCATTTTTAAAATTATTGCATTATCGGTATTTTCAATTATGTTTTTATTATTATACTATTACTACTAGTAGTAGCAGCAGTAGCAGTTTTAGATTATTTTATTTTAGCATCCAATAAGTTTATTGAATGACCCTGCGGGTAAAGGCTTTCAGGGGCGTAATGCTGATTACATCACCCCCAATCACGACCGGATCAAGAAAGTGTGGGGCGTTACCCTCACACCCCCTAGACGTAGGCTTATCATAATTTTTTGGGTCCAACCCAGGACATATTAACGATAAACTCGTTATTGCTGAATTTCATTTTTTTTTTACAAAAATAAATTGAAATTACTTAAAAGCCTTAATATTTTATTGAAACATTAAACTATAAATTGTACGAGAAAAATATTAACATTATTTTCTAAAATCAATTTTGAAATCTTTAATTGAATAATACATTTTCTGATGTTAAGGAAACCTCTCTGTTCTAGGTAGCATTATCTGTTAGTTGACTCTGTTGTACTTTTCACTAGACATGACTTTTTTCAGAAATGGCTTGTTTGTTTTTAATTCTGGTCGTGAATATTCAATATCGGTAGCTATTTTCATGTTGAAATTCTCAAAACCCGGACATTTTACAATCTCGGACATCACCCCGGACAGCACTAAAAAAACAGGACTGTCCGGGCTAATCCCGGACGTATGGTAAACCTACCTATACGCCTTCATGGCGTGGTGCTAAGCACAAGGGAGCACTTTACCTTTTTTATATGAATAATATGGTACTTGTTACAACCAAGATTACATAATAGTTACTTCTAACATTAGTAGCAGTAGCAGCAGCAAACGCAGTAGTATAAGAAGATTCAAAACGTGTGAAAGTTACAAATTAGCAGAGTTTAAGTGTTGCAAATTATGAAAGTTTTGTACCAAATTCGATATCTGAAGATCATTTTTAAACAATGACGCAAAATGAGGTGAAATAAAGTGCTTCGTTTATAAATTGCCAAAAATTAATAAAAAAGTTGAATGATAATAACAGGCATTTGCAATTATCAATTCTTGTCCTGGGGATTTCTGGAGCAATCGAACAAAAACAAGTGCTCTGCGCAAGTAGGTTCGCGATTAGCAAATAGTGGCAGAAAAGCGAAGTAAAATAAACAAAACCAATCGATCTGCGCAAGTAGAACTCGATAAGGCTCGACCAATGAACGCATGAAAGGGGAAGTGAGTGAATGGAAGGGAAAACGCGGCTGCAGCTATAGTGGGATGGGACCACCTGTAAAAGAACCTGCGCAGAACCGCATGTCCTGTGCGTCGTACTCGCGCGTGGAGGGGAGCGGTAGAGTGGATCAGGCTTCACCGTGGGCCAAGATGAAGGGATGGAGGGGAAGATGCGCGAAAGCCTCTGGTCGAAGATTCTTTTGTTTGTGTTCGCTCTATACCAAGCCGTTCGGATCAGCACGCACTGCTTTGCTCAGCCCACTCGCTTTCCCCCCTTCTCTGCCGTTATGTGCGGCCTTGGTCAACAGAATCACGAGATAGAGTGTAAATAATTAACGTAAGTTACCGTGACTGACATGAAATTTTATGTGGCAAAGTTTGAGTCCACTTTATTCTCATTACGTACTGGACCTACAGTTTAAAGTTGTATCCGAAACACTATGTGCCCCCACCGGCTGTCTTACCCGGGACCCCTTGATTACAAGGCGACGACATTACCACTACGCCACCGGGGAGGCACCACACACACCAAATAAAATCTAAACTCTAGATATTGAAAACATTTCCGACAAATAAAATTACAGAAGCAAAGTGCTTTAGTTGCATTGAGTATCGAACAGGAAACCGGCCAAGTCGGTGGAAAAATCATATAGTTTAGACACTACAACAACAAACTGGTAGCCTGTAAAATGAGTGAATTTGTGGCATAAACCAGTTGGGGTGATTTATGATTGGATTCTCTTCCAAATTAATATTACTCTTTACACGATCATTTTTATCACAGCTGTATTTGTCAGAGAATCAAGACTAGATTAGAAGGATAAACGGTATAAAATAAATCGTTACGCCACTGGCCACTGGCGTAATACCTATTTTATAAGAGGTTAGATATTCAAGTAACTTTTATTACGATAGAATCGTATTGTATTTAGATTTTTTCCCATGCTCGAATTTCACCATGGGGTAATAATTACTTGTTAGTGCAGAAGCAGATAACAGGTTATCCAAAGATTACTAAGGTCCGAGCTCAACCTTCTGCTAGCCTATGTGAGAAATTTTCCAACACCAAGTAACACTTTAGCATAGCAGTTGTTCACAGAGAACGTGCAGAGAAAGAGAGAGAGGGAGAATATCGCTAGTGGTAGTAAGAAAAGGGAAGATATACAAAGACAAGAAGGTACAGAGAGGGGAGAGGGAGAAAAAGGGAAGATAGAAACACAAGGAGATAGAGAAAGAGAGGAAGTGAGAGAGGAGGAAAAGATAAAGAAGGAGAAAACAGTGTGTGCGAGATGTTGAAAGAAAGAGAGAGAGAGAGAAAAGAAGGAAGGAGGAAGAAGAGAGTTAGATCATCTGAAAGTATTAAGTCAAGTGAGCAGCGCACCCAAAAATGATTCTGTGGTGACGTCTCTGATCTAAGACAGTAATTAGGCCCCTGAAAGAGTGATATCAATACAGATTATAAAGTTTTTGTTGTTCAGATTTAAGCTCGATACGGAGGCCAAGACCACTAATCGAAACTCAATAATATGAGTCGGAGACCGAGAGATGTGCTTGGAGCTCAAGACCGAGACATACGATTACAGCTAGAGACGAGAACTAGATAAGCGTTTGCAACTATAAACGAGACCGAGACAGCAGGTAATTGCGGATCGAGACGAGACCGAGACAGGCAATTGAGACTCCAGACGAGACCGAGATAGGCAATTGCGACTCGGGACGAGACCGAGACAGGCAATTGTGACTCAAGACGAGACCGAGGCAGGCAATTGTTACTCTGGACGAGACCGAGACGAGACCGAGACAGGAAATTGTGACTCGGGACCAGACCGACACAGGCAATTGTGACTCCAGACGAGCCCGAGACAGGCAATTGTAAATCAAGACGAGACTCGAGACGAGATCGAAACATGCAATTGTGATTCCAGACGAAACCGAGATTGGCAACTTAGACTGGGGACGCGACCGAGACAGGCAATTGTGAGTCGAGACGAGCCCGAGACAGGCAATTGTTACTCGAGACGACACCAAGACAGGCAATTGCGACTCGGAACGAGACCGAGAGCGGAACAGGCTTCCTTTCTCATGATGCCAAACTATATTGTGCTAAATCTATTTTCCTCTCCTCTCGATACTATCCTTATTAAAAATCGAGAGAAAAAAGCAAGTTTTTTACACGTAACAAAGTCCACTAATGAAATTGCCTCATTGTTATCCTTTAAAAGAATTTAAAAAAAATAATATCTCCAAAGCGTTTGAATCGACGCGCCGAAACCGAAAAGTAGTGCAGAGAGCGAGAAGCATTTGGCTGAAGCGTGAACGCGCTGGAAACATCCAATTATGGCCTTCCTTTGTACATTTCCAGTTGCCATCTGTCCTCTCCTTACTCTAAAAATCTCCGGACGCCTCCCTCGGTAACCGCCCAATGAAAATAAAGCGTTGATTCATTCAAGACGGGTTGAAAAACGCCCACTCTAGCCCAACATGTTTTTTTTGTTTTTATTGTGCGGTTTTTCCTTGTTCGAAGACCGTCTCCGAGTAGAAACTTGGAAGATCCAAGCCTTACGCGGGAAGGTACGGTGCCTTTTCGCAGCCTGAAAGTGTTGCCAAAACGTATCGGAAAAAAGTACCGGTTAAAGAGAGAAAAAGAAGTTGCATGTTCTCTCCCCGCGATAGCTTGTTTTTTGTCCGCTACAGCAAGAGCGAACTGCAAAGGTTTTAGTCGAAGCGAAGCAGGCTGGGGGATATCTTCCACGATATTCCCGCCAAACGATACCGATAATCTGCGAACAGGAAATGGGTAAAGCCGTAATGGACGTGCGAGAAGATGAAGGGGCGTCTTGTTCGGCAGCGGAGACCAGCGGTGGAGTCACCGAATACCTGGAAACGGCCGCCAGCCGTGAACTTAGTCATAATACCGAGTTCCCTGAATCAACCGTCAAGATTAGCCAACTACATTCCGCGCCATCTACCAGTGAGTGTAGCGACTCATTCGTGTCGAGACCTGCTGCGGTCGTACCTGAGGACTTGCCGTCTATTTTGTGTAGTTTTCTTCTTGGTGTCGACGACGATGACGCCGGACAGTATGGAAGAATGGAATTGCCCGATTATCAACATGGCGACGTCGCGGATGCCTGTGAAAGACGGTCGGATAGTGGTGAGTCGTGCGATCAGCAAGTTTCCGGCGAAACAGACGCTCGACAGGCACGGAGCCAACTCTCCGACGAGGGTTGTCCCGGCACGTCACACCCCGACGAGGAATCGGTAACTGCGACCGATGATAATGAGGATGATGATCTAGTTTTGGTGCCTTCAGGTAAGCTTTTCCTCGAACTCGAGTGGTATTGGTTATTGTAACGTGGTGTCGCCATCCTAATGTTACATTTCCTCCCCCTTTCCCCCCAATCTCACATTCAATTACAACGCCATCTATGCACAGTATAGTGAATACTTCAAATACATCTTTGCAATGTTCGGACGGTACCTATATCATCTAATGAATCTATAGTACTGATAGACTTCTAATCGACGTTGTATATGTGAACAACACAATGTCAAAACATTTTGTATTAATGAATGACTTTGCAGAGAAATATGTTGCCTCTATTTCAGTTCTAAATGTAAAGAATTGTGATGGCACAATTTCAATTTTTTAAAGTTTTGTTACATTATTCGTTTTGAAAATCCATTAGCTTGTACATTTTAATTGGAACTTTGTTGATCGTGATTTATTTAAGTAACAATAGACTTTTCAGTAACTAGCACATCACCCATACTTTACACTCTTTATCATAGGCAAAAGACTGACATCTTAAGTGAACAGTTAGAAATAAATGTTATGCCGTAACTAACCACTTCTCACTTATCATATTTCACTTATCTCAGTTTCCGATACCCATAATTATAATTTTCGCTTCATGTAAATCTTGTATTATATCAATCTCATATATTTATGTGATACCATGCATGTGAACAACATTGTAAAATGTTATCACTTCACGCAAATATTGGGGTGAGCAATTTCGGGTAGGTAGTAGCTTGTCCCCGTAAAGTCCGTGCTTATCATGTTCTTTATTTATTTTATATTCGATCACGCTGTACACTGCATCAAGTCAGTATATTTACACCCATACTCTTCATGCATAAAATATTCTTAAGATTTACACTAATAGCAACACAGCACAATAATAATGAAATAAGCATAATAATAATAACTTAAACCCGTTTATGTGATTCACAAACTTCAGATTAATCTGATAAATATTACAAATGCTGATACATTTTTCTGTCTTGGATGCTCTAAGGTGTGTTTAATAGAACTACAATCATTATATACTGCTGGACAAAAAAAACCGGACACTTGCATTTTTTGTGATAACGCAATGGGTCGATAAAAGCTCTGGTACAAGGGCTAACTAAATGTTGCAGAAACTGAATTAAGTACGAATGCATAAACAAAGTCCGAGCCTATGAATGGTGCATATGGTACTACATGATCTGCCGAACATTCTGGAATATACCTGCGAGCTGTTATTGCAATTCAGATGTCAAATATTAAAGTGTCCGGTTTTCATTGTCCAGCAGTATATATATTTTTGTGGGAAGTACTTACAATTATTCCTTGGAGTGTAAGTTGTATTGATATTATTTACAGAATTTGAAGCATTTAATGATCATTGTTATGATAACAATGAGCATGTTCTCAGAAAATAGCGTCTGTCTACTTAAGATTTGTATTTGTTGTAATCATCACCGACTGGTGGGAGGGCAAGGCACACTCTAGCCTGAAAGTTCCTTAAGTTCGGCAGAGATACACACATATATATATACTGTGTATATATATATATATATATATATATATATATACACATCTATATAATAATAGATAATTATTACAGGTATACCTACATTATACACTAAATTAAATCAATAATTATACTCTTAGCAATAAGCAGTTGGATATTTTAGCCATAAGAACAAGTATAATTTGTAGACCAAACTATAAAAGTAATTTGAATTGTTTGAAATGTCTATTCCTTTTTGAGGGTGAGAACTGTGTTTACATATTTTTATAATGAAACTCTTTTTAATTATACAGAACAGATAATAATTCCCAATTGAGGAAGCAAACTACTATAAATAAAATAAAGAGCCACATGATCTTTATGAAAACAAAGTTTGCAAAACGTCATCATGTTCAAAAAAAAAAAGAAGAAGAAGAGAAAGAACTGTGAAACACTCGAGTGACGTGGCAGCACTATAGATGGAAGGACAAATTGCGTTACTCCTAAATGTCACTTTTCAATCAAGAACTTAGTAATATGTTTTGAGAATTGCATTATAAAGCATTAAGATTTTGCTCGCATATACGTACCTTACTAATTGATGTAATTAAGACCTAGGTGAATTCATGAAGATTTTACAGAAGTCATCCTACCGAATAACTCGTTTTGTTTATTTTTATATCAAAATAAAATACACAAGTGAATCTTTTTAAAATGTTACCTCATCTTTACAGAGTAGATGTTGAAACAATTATCACTACCTATTGGTCGAACATAAAACATCTATTTAATTTGCAAGTGCGTTAAGTTAGATGTTTTTGGCCGTTTCGTTGACTGCTACTGAAATAAAATTATGAATTAGTCACTCGTTCATATTACTTGATGTTTAAATGAAGCCGCATCCGAACAACTGGGTTGTAGAAAAGATAATTGCGAGTAACAACTCATTCTTTTCACAAATCCTGAAACTTAAAAATTGTATGTATATTTATTCAAATCTAGGTTCAAGATTTTAAATACTTTTCAGTTTTTCCTACTAGATGGAAGAGTCGAAGCAAATTCTTTTAAATCTTTGAATTTGAAGTGTAAACTGTCGTTTCTACAAGTCTCTAACTCAATGCAATTGCATTTTCAAATATAAAGCATCTTTCTAGAATTATTAATTTAATTTTCATACAGTAGTGGAGCTTAAGATATGATTATTCCTATAACTTCATAAACTCTTGTTGATATTTTATGATATATTGACTATATTCTAACGTTTCGGAATAGTACAGCATTGTAAAACAAAATTAGTTTGTGTCTGTAAGTTCTGTTGAATGCAGGAACTTGCTAAAAACTCTTTCCTAAACACGAAGGTGTCTTGCAACAGTAACATACACACTCCACTATATTTTCCAATTTCCTTCTGGTCTATCTCAACATTAACTTGTTGGAAGCAATTTGGGATGAACTTATTTGCTTGTTTCCTAATTCATTTTGTTGGTAACGAACAGGATTGGACAACCTCTGCTTCAGTGCAGTTAAATTCTAAATTCATACGTATATTTATGTGAAAGGAAAGAGAACCGGACTTGCTCTTTACTGCGAGTGAAGATGACACATTCACTTATTCAAGTTGTTTGGTACGGTCATTGTTGGAAAATCTCACAACCGTGTAATCTTTACATAACAGATTATAGCGATCTTGGTGCAGGAACGTTTTTGATTTGAGGGGGTCCAAAGTTCACCTCCACGTGTGTGTGTGTGTGTGTGTGTGTGTGTGTGTAAAATGAATTTTTGCGTGTGTTTGACTATGAGTATATATATATATATATATATTCTTTTGATTCTTTTTGATAGGGGGCTGCAAGGGGAACAATTCGGATCAAAGGATTTAAATGTTCTGTTTTCCCTCCCCAAAATTTGGGTGGTATAAGGTACCCTTGTAACCTCCCCCTTACCAAAGCTGAAGTAGAGTTTTGAATCGTAAAGCCACAGGCGCACTAAGATTTTTTAAAGGTAATATAAAATAAAATCCTTCATGTAATTATGAATAGGAAAAAGGAGCGAATGAATTACCCTATTTTCTTCAAGAAAGTGAAATCTCAAGAAAGAAGGATCTGACCCCCCCCCTTTCTTTTGAGTGCGCCCCTGCATGTTTTGAAATAAGGTGAGCAGCGTGCCTATGAGAAGATACCGTTATTTCCTCGTGCCTTAACCCGATTTCCACAATTCTCGGTAACAATTATCATATCTGGATCGCATGATACGTGGGCACGATCGAGTATAAATACATGCCAATGTTGCAAACTCTGGTTATGGATCCCGATTAAATTGTCTTGGGCTTAAAGCAAACGTTTCTGACAAACTGGTTAAGAAGTGCTTGATCATCAAAGTTCAACCACTGGCAGCCGCAGTAAATTTGCCAAAGGGAGGCTGAAGTGAATGGAAATCGAAAAATTTTGTCCTTGGGCCAGATATATATATATATATATATATATATATATATATATATATATATATATATATATATATATATATATATATATATATATATATAGCTATATATATATATAAAGAGAAAGAAATGAGAGGGCCTCCCCCATGGTGCAGTGGAAGCGTCAATGCCTTGTAATCAAGGGGTCCCGGGTTCGATACCCGGTGGAGGCACAAATGGTTCGGATCCCACTTTAAACTGTAGGTCCAGTCCCGATTAGCCTTACTGTGCATAAAGTGGACTTAAAACACCAACTCAAGAAAGAAATGAGAGAGAAGATAAAAAAAGAAGCAAGAGAGAGAGAGAAAATTGAAAAGCAAGCAGAGGGAGGGGGTGAAAGGAAGAGAAATAAATTTGATTGACTGATTAAGGGCACTTCAGCACCTATGCTACATTTGCCCGTCACACAATACGGGATATGCTTCTCAACTACAACAGTTGAGGCCAGACCTCTGAAAAGAAACGAAAGTATATCTATTTAAAACTTCCTTATTCAATTTTGAAATCTAATTCATTCATTGATTGTTTAAGACGATGTAAAAATACTGTCTGTAAGGTCTAAAATCCCCTTACCGGTACCTAGTGAAAGCTGAGGCTGCAAAGGGACACTCGGCACACACAAGGACAACGCAGTCCTACGGAGGATTATACTGCCCGTAGGTCCGGACGCTAGGGCCTCGTTGGCCTGGAAGAAAGAGAGGTTGACTTTTGGGTCGCCCCTTGCACCCCAAGAGAGAGAAAAGAAACGAGGAACAGGCAGAGAGAGGAAACAAGGTAAATAAAGAAAGAAGAGACAGAGAGAGGAAGATTAATAAAGAAAGCGTGACAGAGGAAGAGAGTAAAAGAGAGATAAAGAAAGGAAGAGAAATAGAAGAAGCGAAGAATAGGCAGAGTGAGGACAGAGATGGAAATAAAGAAACAACAGAGAAAGTTAAATAAAAAAGTGTGACAGAGAAAGGGAGGAAAAGAGACATCAAGAAAAGAGAGACGAAGAGAAATATAGAAAGGGTAGAAGGGTGAGAGAAAGCAAAATCTAGAGAGGATAAAGAAGAAATGGAGACAAAATGGGAAGGAAATGCTAGAAAATGAAATTGTAAAGGGAGAAAGTAAGCACGAAAAGAAGGGGAACTCAGAAGAAATAAAAAAGGAAGTAATAAGGAGGAAAGCTTTGTTTTCCTCGCATTTTCACTCTTACTTATTCCCATCATCTTGGCTAGTCCACTTTTTTTTAAACCCTTAATCTAAGGGTTTCTAGCCTTGCTGTTTGTAGCGATCGCAGCTGGTAGATTTATAATAATAATACCGGGTGTCCCGGAAGTCTTTCCCTGATTACAAACTTTATTCATATCCGCTATATGCAATGTAGAGATGTGAAAGTGGTGCCAAAATGTTGGAAAACTAACCAAGTTTTTTTTGTTGCAGGTTTCAGTAAGTGGCTGTAGTGTAGCAGTGTCAGTGCCAAGGAATCCGGAATTAATGCTCTTGACATCGGGTGGCATATTTCCATATAATGTTTCTTGGACTTGACAGGATTTGGGAATGAAGATAAATTCCACTTTTTTAATACCAACTTATTGATGGCAGATATTCTAGACGAAAGAATTCTATACATTTGAAAGTTCCTCTGCACTGTTATTGGTGACCGGGTCTCGTGATACCAGAGGACATGCTGAACTTTTTCCTGATTTGTGAACATTTCCGGTTTCCTGGGCACTGACACTGCTACAATACAACCACGTTACTCAAACTTTGCAACAAAAAAACTTGGTTAGTTTTCCAACATTTTGGCACCACTTTCACATCTCTACCTTCCATATAGCGGATATGAATAAAGTTTTTAATCAGAGCAAGACTTCTGGGACACCCGGTATAATAATATGAAAGCATAATGTAAATTGGAAACAAGCGGTATCAATTTTCGGTATCAATGAAAGTTCAACTAGTATCTCGAATTCCAAGCTCACTTTTTAATAAAACTATCGTTCGTCAAATGTTCTCACTTGTCAGCTGAAAAGTCAACAAGAGAAAGAGAGAGACAAACGCGAAGAATGGGACAGAAAGAGGGAGAGAAACAAGCGGGCAAATAGTGGAAAGAGCAAAAAAGGCAAATGGACAGAAAAAGGTAGACAAACAAAGTGAAAGTCGTAGACGAGCAAGAACGAGCGTGAAAAAGGAAATGAAGGAAACTAGAGACAAGAACTAGTTTGGGGAAGAAAGGGAGATAGAGTGGGGGAGAAACTGGTGCAAAGAGAGAGATGAGGGGAGAACACGGAGAGAGAAAGAAATGTCAGAGCGAACGAAAGAGAGAGAGAGATAGGCAGAAGAAAGGCACAGACAGAAGGGAAACAGAAGAGATAGGAATCGGCAAGAAAGAGAGATAGTGAAAGAGGTGCAAAGAGAGATATATAGAAACAGAGAAAGGAAAAAGAAAGAAAATGTAAGAGGGTAATGAACACAGGAAGAGGAAGAAAGAAACAGAAAGAGATTGAGAACCAGGATGAAGAGGAGACGAAAGAGACCAAGAACAGAACTGTAACAAAATATGAGAATAATTTTGTATTTCAGAGTATTCATGATTTGATATTTCAACATACTAAAGAGAAACCGTTCGCAGATACGAACTCATCTGGTGTATGAAGTACGCAGGCACGTAGTCAGAATTTTATTCCAAAGGTTGGGGGGGGGGGGGGGCTGATCTCTTATCAGCAGCTGCCATCTAAAGGGGAATAGTCGGGTAGTAAAAGTCCTGATGAATTTGTCAGTACATTACAACTTATTATGAAAGATATTCAATTTCTGTAAGGAAGTAAAATTAATTACCACTATGCTTTAGTGTAATTTAAATTAGATATTTGTAGCAAGCCCCCTGAACCCTCCCCTGGTTACGTGCCTGCAAGTAGGTTATGGAAAATTGTATTAATGAGAAGAATAATTATAATTGGCAACTGATATCATTGAATTTTTACTATTTCGATTATTTTGCGTTGCTTTTCTACATATTGAGCTAATCGTGACGTTGAAATGAATGATGAAATTAGGAATCGGAAAACATATACATCTGTGCTTATCCACGGTTCGAACGTGGGACTTATGCTTTCGTTGCACATTCCGCTGACTATTACGCCACATAGGTCAGCTATAACTGTTATTAACGATTTGGATTTGATTTAGTTTATTTTACTTCGCGTTTTGTGCCTCTTGGCTAATTTTCGAAGATGGGGATGAGTGATGAAATTATGAAATTGATGAAAGGACATTCACAAACAACCAAGCCCGACCGGGATTCGAACCCGGGAGCCTTAGCGTCGCAGCGCGATGTGCTAACCACTCGGCCACAGGGTGTTATTAACGATATTAGAGAAAACTAATATTATCCAGGCGGCTTCCCCTTTTTCTCACAAGCCAGTTATTCGTTTTTCAAATACAGCTAAGAAAGCCATGAATCCCACTAACATACGCTATGAAATGTGATTTAAACATTTAATTTCTTAATTAATACAAGATTGGATTAAGAGTAATTAATTCTTGCACTGGAATGGCCTTCCTAAAGAAGTTGCAACTGGTAATTGCATGAATAACTAACTATGCAATACATTGTAATATGTGGGCGACTCCATTATATCGCTGCAGATTTTAAAACTGACTTGCAACAGTGCAAAAATATATAATGGTATATTTGTTATTCTGATACATGTTGATTGATTTGTTTTTTTTTTCTTCTTATGTCCACTTTATGCACAGTAAGTCTAATCGTGACTGCACCTACATTTTAAAGTGGGATCCGAACCACTTGTGCCTCCACCGGGTATCGAACCCGGGAACCCTTGCTTACAAGGCGACGACGCTACCACTGCGCCATCGGGGGAAGCCCTCTGGTACGTGTAATGCAGAGAACACAGAAACAGTAAAACAACATATACTTTACTCGTGTTTTTTTTTTTTTTTTGTTTTTTTTGTTTTTTTAGATAATGGAAATTTCCGTTAGGGAACTCGAAATATTAAACTTTCTTTTTAGAACTGAATTTAAAAATTGGGGCATCAGGTTAAAATTGTCAGGCGTCATGTAGTTTTAACCCCTGATTATTATTATTTCATTTTAAATTATTGATCATTGTTGATGTTATGCATGTGATTAAGTGCCCACTCTCATATTCCTGCGGAGGAAACGGGCAATATTGAAACTTTTTTTGGGGGGGAGGCTATTTTAGATGGTTGGTCAAATTTCAAGTGCATCGTTTCTCAACCTATGGGACGCGACCTGACTGCTGGGTCCCGAGGGGGCGTTTCGTGGGTAGGGCTCGAAAATGTATTTACTGTGTCTTAAAACATTACTAGAAAAAATACTAAGAAATATTGTTTTAACAATTTAAATTCAACCCGTGTTTACGTATTCTAAACTCTATATTTCTATTATTCAAAATCTACCCATGCTTGTTACCGACATTTCTCTGATGTTTAACTCAAGGGAATAGGATATCTGTCGTTTTCGTTTCGGTCGCAGCAATGAGTTCGTTACGTATTTACTTTTCTAGAACGAAGTATGTATAATTTGTTTAACTCTTTAAGGGGCAGGAACATTTTCTTTCAAAATATTCATTTGCAACATTGATTGCATGAAAGATATTGGGGAGATAATTAAATGTTGCCCTTGGACTTTTTCTTTATTTTTATTATTATCATAGTTATTAACAATTACAATGTGGTTACCTATGCTGACCACCGCCCACGTAATACACACATTTAAGTTCTTTGGTGAAGAATGATATGTAATTTATAAAAATAATTTTATCTTAAATTATATTCTTTTTATTTGCTTTATTGCTTCTTTTGTGACACATTACTTTGAGTAAAACATCTGAAAGCAATTTTTGCTCTTCCTAAGGCAGAATAACATTGTAGGCTCTTGAAGTTCTATACACTGTTTGGTGTGCATTTCCCTCCAATCTTATTTTCTTGTACTTTTGGTTTGTGATTACTTATTTTCAACACTATTTCTCTTCAAACCTTTCAAACTGTCTCCAATGGCATAATTTACAATAACATTGAAGATCAGTCCTTTGTACACTCTTCTACATAAGTCCTTGTTTGTTAGGTGTTCATGTCCATCTCCATGTCAATTATAAAAGCATTCACCACACGGAGATCTAGGAAATGGAAGAACAGCCTCTGCCACCACTTTTTGCTCTTGCGGTCACACCCAATGTCTCCTTTTTAGACGATCATTGCACAGAGTTCTCAGTGACAGTTGACAAGATCACACGGTTGCCTGTGCGCGGTGGTTAGTGACACAAACCACAAATTTTACAAGTAATTAGTCAGGACACATACTGAAGTCAAATCACAAACACTTACATGTGAGAAGTACAGCTCAATTACTTATAAAATGTCCACGATCACTTCGAGGTGAGACTTATTTTCACAAAAAGCGAAAGAGAATCGAACACATAACCACACATCTTGATTTCAAGCGCTAAAGTGTGTAAGAAATGAGTTACGCTCCCCAAGCTCAAACGAAACAGCCAGGTACACAGTGTGTCCGTAAAATAATGGTGGGGTTTTAAACAGTCATAGTTTTGGAACAAAGCATGGTAGAGAGATGAACGATACGTCAAAGCAAAGAGAAACTCTCCAAGTTTCTTACCTGTGCAGTAGACTTCGATGTGTCAACCCTTAGTTGCTCTGCAGACGTCAAGACGATATTCAGTCTCTTCCCATACACGGCAGAGAACATCCGGCGTGATAGACGAAACAGCTTCAGTGATCCTTGCTTTTAAATGGTCTAGATTTCGAACTTGACAGGAAAACACTTGTGTTTTGACATAACCCCACAAATAGAAATCCATGGGTGTAAGGTCTGGAGACCGTGGGGGCCAGGCAATCCACCCTCCGCGTCCGACCCATCGCTGAGGAAATGTTTCGTTAAGAAAATCCCGCACGATTGTGGAAAAATGTGGAGGAGCACCATCTAACTGGAAAATGGAATTCTCTGGTATTTGGGGCACTACATACCCTTGTAATATATCCAGGAAGGTGGTCCTCGTTATTGTTTGTTCAGCAGAAAAGAAGGGGCCAATAACTCTGTCTCGTCCAATAGCGCACCACATATTCACTTGAAACTCAATGCGCATGCGCTACCACTCACGCCTGTAGGTGTCAGCGCGTAAGCTTTCGCATACATTTTGTTTTCACGTATCGTTCATCTTTCTACCATGCTTTGTCCCAAAACTATGACTGTTTAAAACCCCACAATTATTTTACGGACACACTCTATAAACACCTACCACCTATAACTTGACAAGTTTAAAAACAAGACGCTGCAATCCATTGTTTGCGCACCTCACATCACATTTCCCCACTCCATTGTCTGCGGCGACGTTCGTTCGCAGTGTTACAAACTGGAGGGGGCTGAATCCTCTGAGAATTTTCAACGAAATTTGAATGTGAAAGGCATGAATTAGTATCCCGTCACCTACGCTACCTATTGATTGCGCTAAATTCTAAATACATTTTGATATTTTCCCTTTAAACCTTAAATGAATTAAGTTATATTAGGGATATTTCTTACCAGCATAAGAAATCTATGAAATAAAACGATAGAAAAATGAAAAATATATAAACGATAGAACTGAGCTCACCTTCTAAATGTTTTCCAGTTCTCCTCCTTCAGTTTCAGTCTCCCACTCATCCGAGTCTGTGTCTAACGATGAATCTGTGTCCGTGTCTGAATCGACTTCACCAAGTCTATCAGTTCATCTACACGCTTGTCCATAAGTCCGTCTCTTTCAAAGTAAGACTCTTGCAGCCAAGAGTAAAGAGCATGAACATTTCAATGCTTTAGAAAAGAACACAGGCAAGCGTGTTATCAGATTGCCTTCTCGTGGTGATTGTTGTACGATAAACAAACGATCCACCACCCCACTCGGTTAAAAGAAAAAAGAAAATTAAAAAAAAAAAAAAACAGGCTACTGCTCGACGTCGCATTCAGAAAATGAAGTCATTCGCCCTGTAGTTTATCTTCGTTATAAACCTTAACGCACGTGCGTAATACTACAGTTTACGATCGGCGCACCGCACGCATTTTCAAAGGCCGGATTAAATAAAATGAACCACTGATATAATAGGAGCCTGCATACACCGTCACGCTAAACAGTGAAAATTGTTTGTCATATTTGTTTTAGCTTGATTTTGCTGAGTTGGCACCACTGGTACTCTCAACGCCAGACCAGTGAGTAGAAGAGTGGTGGGGAGGATGACGTAATACGAAGTGCTCCGCAGCGATCTGCGCATATCGGGACTTAACTTGTCAGGCTATAGTGTTGATTTGAGGAACTATATATGTGGTCAGCGTTGATAACCACCGCGCAGGAAGAAAACCGTTACTGTTTGAATATGTGGTTAGCACAGGTAACCACCGCCCCTCAAAGATAGTAAGTGTAAAAGAGGAATTCTTAAAGTACTCGATGTTAGCAAAAATATGATTTAGGTATAAACTGGGTGGACACCCGCACAAGTAATTCTGCCGGCGCCCATGCTTGTGGCTCCCATGAAGTGTAATATCCTTCAAGGTGGGTCCCGGATTGAAAAAGGTTTAGAACCACTGATCTATAGTAGTATTGTGCTCATTCTTAGTGACGTGTTGCAACGTTCCTTCCAGATCCCATAGAATGGACGAAGGCCCACGTGAAGTCGTGGCTGGGATGGGCCCAGAAGAAGTTCAAGCTGGAACCTCTGGACGCGGAGAAGTTCCCGGAGACAGGGGCGGAGCTGTGCGAGCTCGGGAGGCCGGAGTTCGAGGAGCGCGCAGGGGCCAGGGCGGGCCGCTTCCTCTCCATCCACCTGGCTCACCTGAGGCACAGCGTCACGGGGCAGGGCGACATCCCCCTGGAGGACCTCCACGAAGAGGAACAGGGTGAGTACAAACTCTTGCTTGTCAATGTAAATCTAGTCATGTATTGTCGAGGATATTGTACCGGAGCAACTATGGCCGTGATATTTTCAGGGGGGTGAAAATTACAATAAGTTATTTCGAAGCACTGTGATATCATGCACACACACGCACCGCGCGTTTCAAAATGATCTGAGTTGGAAACGTTTGTTGCAGTAAACTGAAAACAAGTGAGGGGGAGGGTTAGTAGGGTAACGACCTCGATTATCGGATAGCACTGTTTCTTGCCAAGCAAGTGTTGCACTCAAGTGTAAAGAATAGCTACGCCTTACGTCACCATAGCGTTAGTCTTTGTGTGAGTCGACTTGGTGTTACTGTAGTTTCCTTGTCCAAAAATATTTGATTTCCTAGTTCGGAGTTTTTGCAGTCCCCCCTTTTTTTTGCCTGCATTTCTGACTGATTAGGGGGGAGCAGTTGCCCCCCGCCATTTTTGAACCCAATCCTCGCCACTGCTGATAAGGGTAGTAAGAGTTTGGTACTTTAAATGTAACAACGTAAAGTGTGAAATGTGTGTTTTAGGTTTTTCTTGGTTTAGGAGTTCTATGTACTACGTTTGTGTGTCATGGTGTTTCATGTACAATGAATAGGCAGTGTGTGTAAACACAAGGGTGCTATATATAGGATATCCGATATGTGAACACCTCTTTCCTGTTTTTTCCCCCCTTCAATTGAACTCTCCAATAAAAATAAGAAACTTTTCGATAAAATAAATTTGGTAGCTTTGTAGTAATGAGGATGTTATTAGATATGATTTAAAATGGCCACTTTGATAGGTAATATAATAATTTGATAATGAATAAACCCAGTTTTATAATTAAATGTAGAACGTCGCACCAGTGGCTGTCGGAAATGAAATGAAACAATAATTTAGAAACTTTCATTAGTCTCCCATATTTTTTTCTATCTTCAGCATGTTCTTATTATTGCTCTTAGATAATAATACGAAAATATAAATTAATTGTAATAATATTTATATTGTGATATATAAGGAACCTGTGCTTCACACTGAGAAACAAAAATCTGATTTTAGCAGATTTCTGAAAAATTATTGTTGTGACTACTTAACTGTTTAATTTTTACAATTACTGTAATATTGAACCATGTAACAGGCCACCCCTTGCTGTTTGCCTGGTCTTGCAATGTCTGCGAAGACAGAGACGAGTAAAATAACGCCTTTGCAGAGACTTCAGACAATTTTCCAGGAAGCTTCCGAATGCAACGCGAGATGGCGGGCGAAATGCGCTTCGCAGACGTTCGGCAAAACTCGTGTCGGTTGTTCATTCCACCCCGTTCGATTTCTTCCTTTTGCCTTCTTGTCCTCGTCTCCGTTTACCCACAATCCCTTTCCGATTTCGCCCCGTCCATCCTAATTAAGTCGGCACCCGCCCTTATCGCACCGTGATAGTTATTTTGTTTTCCTCTTCTCGGACTCAATTTATTTCCTTCCTGCTATTTTTTCCCTCCTTTTCTCTCGAATCGAATCGATCTCCCCCACCCTCGCGACTCGCTTATCGAGACGAGGAGAAAAGAGAGAGACATTCGCACCCTATATTTGCAGCATAAACGCGTACTTATCGCTGCCACCGGGGGGGGGAAGGGGGAGGCTGGGGGTCATAAAACTCGCCGGGATTCTAAAAGTCCGTTTCGTGCCTGGCCATACAGAGGTCGGCATTTCCCCCCCTCGCGAGCTACATTTCACGGCCGAAGCCACTAACTGACCCAGGAATTTTCCGGGCTTGACCCGAAGCTTCCGTCCTTTGACCCTAAAAGTTCTTTATCTTCACCTGCTGACCGACAGGGTTGCCAGGTGCCGAAAGAAAAAAATATATCATAACTCAATCATTCATTTGATTTGGTGTTTTAAGACAATTTTATGCACAGATAGGCTAATCGGGACTGGACCTACAGTTTAAAGTGGGATCCGAACCACTATGTGCCTCCTCCGGGTATCGAACCCTGGACCCTTTGATAACAAGGCGACGACGGTACCACTGGGCCATCGGAGAGGCATTATAACTCTGATTTTTATGTTCTAAAATGTGTGGTTTTAGATTCCGAAAACCGTTTCGAAAAACCCTAAAATAGTTCAAATTTCCTCCTGGAAAGTGCTGATTAGGTATAGTCACCCGCAATGAAAATGGGACACCTATATCCTGACATACGCACTTCTTGCATAACGTTATGTGTGTTGCCTAACCCTACGGCGATGGCAGAACTTTCCCTTGGAAATTTACTATTAAAATCCACTCTTCGCCGTATAGTTAAGCAACAATCTTTTTTCATGTTATCCACAGTCAAACTCCGCAATTTTGTCTGTGAAGATCATCTTATATGCTGAAAATAATTTTTCAACCAAAACATAATCAGTGGTGCAAACTCCAATGCTGTAATGTTAGTTTTCAAGGCAGAGAATCTGGGCTGAAAAAGGAAAAAATGGGAAGTCAAAACCATGTAATCTTGTTGGTGGTAATTATCGAAACACTGTTGTTATTTATTCCATGCTCTGTGTTGAAAAATAAAAAAGGACTTCCCTTTAAAATCCGGTCTGTATTAATTGCATTCGAAACGGTAGCTACATAATTCGTACAGTACAGAAACAGTGCGTACTACATAATATATTATGAAGGAGTTCATATGCTTTTATTTGTTGCATTGCTCACCTTTATCTACCTATCTTGTTCCTTGATCGTACAGTTGATCCCATTCGTATGTTTATTCATTCTTGTTTCTGTCCATTTTAAGTATTTTTTGGTGAAAACTCTAATGATAACAACTCCACAAGTTTTCCACGATCAATTTCATGCCACTGGCAACCCTTCATCCGTATACTTGGTAAATTTGCGGAGCCGCTAATTTTATTTCCGTCAAATCGTAAAGTCCAGTTAATTGATTCAGTGGGTGGGGGACGCTCCCGATTGTTTCCCTCAAGTTCACGATTTCTGAACGGACCCTGGGAAGGTTTTAATCCCCCTCTCCCTCCCGTTACCCTCAAGCTCCCTGGCGTTTCCCGGGATCAGGGAATGCGAGATGCAAGCGGAAGCGGTTAGGGTGCCCCATGGGAAATCCGGTCTCATTTCCCGCCAATCAGAGGCCAGATCTCCAATAATCTGGCCGGCGAGGAACGGAATACGGAATTGGCCGATAAACACGGCAGGCCGAACGAGACTGGAGAGAGCCGGCGTCGTGGTCGGGTTACTGGGGGGTGCTGGCCCCAATACCTAAGACAAGTGGCGAAACTTTTCAAATAATTCTGAAGGTAATATTAATGTTCACAAATAAGTAACGATTCTGTTTATGAATGTACTGTATTGCCGTAGATTCAAAACTATTCTTATGTCACTGATACACCCAACACAACAGCAGTAATAGTAGTCTGAATTGCATCTCCAGAATTCCATTCTTTAAAACAACGCAGAATGCAGAATTAAAAACAACGAAAATAGCAATGGACAATTTGCCTACTATTATCTTTGCCGTTGACTGTATATCAAACTGCAACAATCCAATTTTACTTTAAGGTAAGTTATTTTAAAGAATATCCACTTTGTTATATCTTTTTCTAGTGATGGAATACTTCTGTCTCTTCCATGATTCTCTTCTAATCAACTTCTTATAATTCTGGATTTAGATTATCCACTTAGACATACAAAGTTTACCAGTGTTATTCATGCATACAGGCAATAAAAATGGGACCCCCTAGATGGCGCTGAACTGGCTAGCTGGGTGGAAACCATGGCCGCCGGGCTGGCTGCTTGGCTGGTTTTGAGGAATAGGCCATGTTTTCATTGCTACTTGCTTTCCTCGACTGGATTCTGTGGAACAGCCAATCAGAGCGACGTTTGGCCATGTGAAGATAATCTGTGAGTTTGCGAAAGGAAAGTTTTTTTGTCTGTGTGGTTTCCGAGTGTTGCTTGTTTATCGTAATAGTATGTCATGTTCGCTTCTCGATGAAAGAAAAAGTAACAGATGGTGTGCATTCGTCTTCAGTTCATTAATATTTAGGAATTTATGCAAAGCGATGAGATGTGTACCTGACAAATATGATTAACCGATAATGAAAATCCTTATCATTACAAGTGTATTAAATGTTTGATGTGTTGAACAAAATATTTTTCTATGAATGAATCCTGCGAATCTCATGTATGAACATGCATACCCGAGTTCGTTAAAAGGCTTGCTCATTACGCATTGATTATCATATTTTCTTTCGAGCCATTTTCTAGACCATACTATTCTATTTTAATTTGTAATACAGCAGTGATTCTCCTATAACGTTCTTCAAATCGCTCGTCCATCTTTTTAGCTTGTCTGCTCTGCGCAATGCCTCATGGGAACAAAAGTATAACGACATGTTCGGTAACAAGTATCGTGTGACGCGGAAACTAGCAGATGGGTAGCCAGTCCAGCGCCATAGGTAGGGAGACAAATTTATGGTAAATAAAAACTGAGGAGAGCAGTAAATAAAATGTTAGATCAGCGGTATATACCAGCGGTGGAAAAAAAAAAGAAAATTAGCACACAGTTTTTCATTATGAGAGGAAACAACATACAAAAGAGCTTTTATATACTGTACACATACACAAGTACTTAGCTGTCCAACCAAAAAGAAAACATCAACACAAAACTACTTCATTTCTAAATTGCATATCTCAAGTGATTTATTCATTGTATGTATTTAAAGGATATCCTTGCTGTCCAACAAATAAAATAATCACTGCTGCACATACACAAACACATGATGATAAACAAAATTCATTCATGACTGAACACAAATTACACCATTGTTTCCCTTGATGTGCGGGAACAGACTAATCTTATCGCTGCTACAGCTAGCAAGTTCAATGAAACTGGAAGTTGAGTAGACATTCGGTGGAAGAAAGGAATGCAGCTTGACAGGGAGCGAAGTTTTCGAACTGAGATTATGTGCATGGGAAATCCCAATTTGCAGCGTCTTCCTGATGTGATCGAAGATAAAACGTTCTTCAGCTGCAAGTGGTAGGAAACTTTAGGCAAACGTTTCGTTACAAATCGACAGTTTGCGCGCACAACCTCGATTGCCGGTTTTTGCGTGTTTTGTACTTAATTTGATGATATTTCACGGTTATTTCGCGAAAAAGCGTTCATTTCGTGGAAAACCACACATTTCGCATTACTTCACTAATAAAACTCATGCATATTTCATCATTGGGGGTGTAGTTACGTGCAGAATGTTCAAAATTGCATCTTTTTTTCACATTTCGCGATTTCCAGTTCAGTGTGATTCGGGCTAAAAATCTACTCACCGCCGGAGGGTTAGGCAACACACATAACGCCTTGACGGAAAGCAAGGATTTCAGTAACTAGAATCCGGCCGTCGTGCCAATCGGTGTCCATTCACACCGCAGCGAACGGTTATTTTGATAAAAACCCTGTTTCCCTGTTGGTTGCTTCGAGGAGGAGGGGGGGGGGGTTATTGTTGCCACTTCTTGCCCAAGCAACGGGCCTAATTGGTTGTTTGACCGCGAGTTCCTTCGTAGGTAAACGCGCCAACGGAGGGTCACAGCCATAAAGGCGGTCTCCGCGCCGGATCGTCCGTGTTAAAGGATTTATCTGAAATGTGATTGTATGAGGGTTGTTCAAAAAGTTATTTTTCACAAACAGGTAACTTTCAATTGCTTATATCTCGGGAACAAATGAAGATACAGAAGCGTGCTTCAGCTCGTTCTAAGTGAGAAAGACAGTAGCATCTCATGAAATCAAACGTTGAAACTTATTGATATTTTGAACACTCTGTTCAGATGTTCAAATTTGAAACTTGAACAACTCAAAACACCCCTAATCGAATTTTCTCATTTTTGAGTATTTATAATTACCATTGTTCCTCTTTAGACTGATAGAGTCTTATCGTTGGGGTTTTCCTTATAAGGAAGAAAAACGATATTGAAATTTGGCACTCACACATCCAATCACAAAAGAAATAATAGAAATAATACCCGTCTTCTTTACTTGGAACTTTCATTGGTTTGAAAACGCTCCATCTTTTTATTTTAGGGTATAATGATGTTTATTAACAGAGATAAAGTCTTTCTACAGTAAATTTCTAAGTTAAAATATTAGAAGGCAAGTCGCCACCTTACCTCCCGTGTGTACGCCTATGCATGGGAAAGCGATGTAAGTAATGGAAATAGTAATAGAGTCTCGCCTCATCCCGTTGCCTCGGAAACGAAGCGAGCCTCGCAACAGGATGCAGCACCTGTTTTTGCGACAGCTTCATTATCAGGCTATGAGTTGCACTTGGTCACCGCTAATCGAAATCTTATTGGCCTTTCTGTCCCTCCAATAACATCTCATTAAGGACCTCGTCAATCTGTTTCCTACGTAGCTTCATTTAACCCCCGGATCTTCAATAGACGCCTTCTACCGGAACCAAGGGAGAATTCGGTGGAGAGGCATGTTTGGTTGTCACTTTCGAAATCACGTCAAAACATTCTTCGTTTGCTATTAGCACTTCAGCACTACGACGTCAGAGGTTCCGGTTTCGAATCCTGGCCTGGTGATGGATTTTCTTTGCGAGTGCCCCTTCATAAATTTCATCCCTCATTCTCATCGTCGCAATTAAAGGAAGCGAAATCCTGGGGGGACGGGGGGAATTTTCCCCCACCGACAATCTTGGCCTCAAATATCCCCTCCACCAAAAATGATAAGCAATTACTTTTAATTTCGAATGTACTTTACTAAGAATAATATCGAAAACACACACAAATTAGTGTAGTTGTGAGTATTGAATGCATCAAGAGATAGATCATTAACAAGTCTACATCAATACGTACAATGACAGTAAATCAAGAATGCAAGAAAGTAATAACTATTAAATCTAATTGATTTATCATAAAGCAAAAACTAAACAAAAACTTACACATAATAAAACTACTTGAACTATTTCATAATTTATTAACATCTTTAACCGGTTAGTGAAGGAATTAATTAGCTGCTTTGCAATATCTGATATGTATAAAAGTATCAAATTAATTTTCTTTATGTAATTAATAATAATAGTAATAATAATATATTTTTAATTGAGTCATTTATTTTTACTTTTAATAACATTACATATATGTATCGTATAATTTACACATATGTTTGTGGGGGACGGGGTTTGTAGATGAAGAACTTTTTCCCCCCGCACCAGTTTTCAGTGATTTCGCACCCTGACAATTAGCTATGAGTGCCAGAAAAGCGACGACGCTACACAAAAAAATCATTTCGATATTTGAACCTCAAAGTCACCATTGCCGAAAAAAGTATTACTTTGCTTCTAATGAACTATAAAGTTTTTGGTTTGAAAGTCAACTTTAAGAACAGAGATGCTAATTGCAACTGGACCTACAGTTGACTGATTGATTTATTTGGTTTATTTTACTTCGCTTTTCTGCCACTTTTGTCAATCTCGACGATGAGGATAAGTGGTGATTAGACGAAAGCGATGAACGAACGCTCACACAAAACACCCATGCCCAGGTCGGGATTCGAACTAGGGATGGCCAGATCCGGATCCTGGCGAATCCGAAATCCGGATCCGGTTGGTTCCGGATCCTTAGGATCCGGATCCTAAAATTTTTCGGATCCGGATCCGGTACTTTCGGATCCGGATCCAGAACTTTCGGATCCGGATACAGAATTTTCGGATCCGGTACTTTCAGATCCGGATCGGGTACTTTCGGATCCGGTACTTTTGGATCTGGATCCGAAATTTTCGGATCCGGATCCGTTTTGCCATCCCACAAATGCGCTTCTTTGGAAAGTAAGAATGTGCTTATAACATATTGTTACCTGCTAATATACATATATATACATATATATATATATATATATATATATATATATATATATATATATATATATATATATAGTGTGTGTGTGCGCGCGCGCGCGTGCGCGATTTGTAATTAATTAATACACTTACTAGGGAGGTCTAAGTCTCCCCCTCCGATTTCCATGAAACTTGGCAGGTGTATAGAGGCCCCCCCCCCTTCAAATGTCAAGATGAGGAGAAATTGAAGTGGGGATCTGACCCCGAAACCACGTAAATATGGCATAGGAAGAAACAGGGGCATAGGGCCTCTCTATACACCTGTCAAATTTCATGGGAATCGGAGAGGGACACAGGGGTCAGATCCTTACTTCAATTTGTCCTCATCTTGACATTTGAGGCGGGTTTTGCCCCCTAAAACAGTCTTTTAGCCGAAACAAAAAAACACATATTTCTTCCTTTGGGCCCCTCTATACACCTGCCAAGTTTCATGAAAATCGGAGGGGGACACAGGGGTCAGATCCTTACTTCAATTTGTCCTCATCTTGACATTTGAGGGGATTTTGCCCCCTGAAACAGTTTTTAGCTGAAACAAAAAAAAAACACGTAATTCTTCCTTCGGGCCCCTCTATACACCTGCCACGTTTCATGGAAATCGGAGGGGAACACAGGGGTCAGATCCCCACTTCAATTTGTCCTCATTGTCCTCATCTTGACATTTGAGAGGAGGTTGCCTCCTAGAACAATTTTTTTGCCGAAACAAAAAAAAACACGTATTTCTTCATTTGGGCCCGTTTATACACACACCAGCCAAGTTTCATGGAAATCGGAGGGGGACACAGGGTCAGATCCCCACTTCAATTTGTCCTCATCTTGACAATTCAGTGGGTTTCGCCCTGTAAAACCGTTTTTTAGCTGAAACAAAAAAAAACACGTATTTCTTCCTTTGGACCCCACTATACACCTGCCAAGTTTCATGGAAATCGGAGGGGGACACATAAATCAAAGGCCCACTTAAATTTGTCCTCATATTGACATTTGAGGGGGGGTTGCCCCCTAAAACAGTTTTTTAGCTGAAACAAAAAAACACGTATTTCTTCATTTGGGCCCGTTTATACACACACCTACCAAGTATCATGGAAATCGGACATGTGTGCACGAGTGTGTTAGCCGATGCGTAGCAAAGTATTTTAGGAACAACACTTGAAAAAAATTCTTGTAGGACTAACGAAAAATTTCTTTGTAATCGAAGATCATAATACCTTTTGGTGTGGTAATATTATAAAGGGATTGAGATACGAAACCCTCGGATCCGGATCCGGATTCAGATTTTAAACTTCCGGACCCGGATCCGGAACTCTGGGATCCGGATTCCGTTTGGCCATCCCTAATTCGAACCCGGGGGTTCCGAACCACTATGTGCCTGCCTCTACGGGTATACAACGCAACGACGTTACCACTAAGCCATCGACGAGGCCTATAGTCATTGTTCACGGCACAAAATATAATTTCCGTTACCTAATGACAATAAATACTAATTAATGATTCAGACGTAAATGAGTCTTTTTCATGAAGGTGAATTTAAGATATTTCATTCCGAAATTAGTTAGAAAAGTTCGAAAACGTGTAATGTACACACAGGAAATTATCATGTAGTATTTAATTTCGTGGAGCAATAAAATTCTACTAATTTAGTGCTTTGTTTGGATATTAATAGTAAACGGTGTCATCCGAACTTTATATTTTTTGGTCAATAAACTCTTAACCCCATCTATGTTTCGATTTATCTTTTTCTTATTTTAGAACTTTTCTGCCTCTTTATGCTAATATCAACGATGTGGATGAACGATAATTGCATGAAATTGATGGAAGCACACTCTGGAAGGGGGTAAGTGGAGCCACGCCCCCAAGGAAAATGAATGTAAACCTAAAAGCGTATATTTAATACATATAATTGCATTTTAGTCACAGTAACATTTCAATTATTATAAGGGTGTTATAGAATGATAACATTAAAAACTGAAGGAGTGTTTTTGGGGGCAAATATGCCTCGTTTACCTGAACAGGAAAAGAAATACCTGGCTTACTCTTCCCTAAACAATCTTGCTGACGTCCCAAGCCTAGTCCGGGCTCCAAACTGGGCCTTCTATAATCGAATGAATATAGTTCGCACGATGTCTACCAGTCTTGAAAACGTGGAAATCCTGGAGAAGTCAGGGAATATACTTTTTATTGAAAAGTCATGGTAATGTCAGGGAAATTTACTCTTCTTCTGGAATGATCAATATTCTTGTGGAAGTGCATTAAAAAGTAGAATGTTGAACAAACAAAAGAAAAAAGAACAAGTAATACATTTTTAATCTGTTGTGGACAAACTATAATTCATGTGTTATACGTACTGAGTATAACAGTAGAACTTGCATGTTACATCCTCTAGAACTACTTCCAAATAGAAATCTGCTACAGCAGGTGGCTACTCACATCTTGTTGTTGTTTTTAATTCCAATTTATGCACAGTAAGGCTAATCGGGACTGGACCTACAGTTTAAAGTGGGATCCGAACCACTATGTGCCTCCACCGGCTATCGAACCCGGGGCACCTTGATTATACAAGGCGACGACGCTACCACTTTTTTTTTTATTGCCACTGCGCCATCGGCGAGGCCTGTTGTTATTATTTATCAAATGTGTGTGATTGATATTGGGATTATTTTATTATTAAATTTACCGGGATTTTTTCCACCTGTTCAAGCGTGTCCTTCGCCCATCCAGCTACGTATAAAGTGGGTACCCAGAGGAAACACTGGGGGTAAAGCCGTGATCAAGAAAGTGTGGGGCCCTAACTCCACACCCCCTATACGCCTTCATGGCGTGATGCAAAGCACAGGGGAGCACTTTGTTTTTTATTGTAATTAAATATTACTGTAATGTGTATTAGCTACAAATGTTATGATTTTTTGGAGAGGGGTTCTTTGTTTACAATTAGTTGCCAATTATTACGTAAAACCTCACCCCGATTAACAGTCAATTTCTGTTCAGTTTCCCTTCTCGTTATTTTTAGCACACTTAAGTGTGATGTTTAACTAAAATGTAGTTAGTAACTTTGCAAATACCCTACATGAATTTCCCTAATCAGTTAGTCTAGAAAACCTGGGGATTTTGTTTTTATGAAATTGTTGACACATTGAGTTAAAAATCGGCACAAAGGCGGTGCCAAAAAAAGACCCAAACATGAAAACACGATACTGGAACCACAACTGAGATGGACTCAAGGATAGGATATCCGTGTCGGAAACTTTTTCCACCCCACTCCCATCCCGTCACACGCGAGAGAAAGACCTCAGAATTCCCATCATCCACCGGGGTTGACCCCGAAAAGGACCCGCACCGGAGAACCCTCATTTCCATCGCAACGCCGGGGCAGCCCCGTCCAAATCCCCAATATGAGAACGCCGGCAGCCATAATGGTTCTATATGGGCCTTATTTGACTTTCAGATGACGCACCCCGCGGCGCGACTCCCGGCCCCGCAATGCCTCGCCTCCTCACCCGCAAATCCCCTCTGTCTGCGCTCTTGACACCGCCGCGGTGATATATTATTGTTTAAATAACATTAAAATCCCTTCCGTCAGAGCCCTCTCGGCGGGGAACCTCCTGATATTGTTTCTTTGATTACGCCTCGTTTTAAACTTAAGGCTGCGTTGATTGAGCGGGGATCAGGGGGGCTTGCAGAAGTCGAGAGAGATGGATATATATGGAAGCTCCTTTCTTCTTCCACGTGAGCTTTGCCGACAGCCAATGAGACGCTTCCTCCGGGAAGGAAGGAAGTTTTTGTGGTTCGCGGAAGGATGTAGCTTGTGTCCTGATTCCTCCCTCCACTTCCTACGGGTATCCTCTACTCGGGAGGGATAAAAAGGGAAATTTTGTACCAAGTGTTGCCACCTTGAGGGAACTTTTGCTGAAATATTTCCCACGCGGGTAAAAATAGTTTCTCAATGCGAAATAACATGTGTTTTAATAGGTATTTTAATTCAAGTTTCTCGGAGGAAACTGCAATATTTCAATTTTGTTCCCGCCTTGTGAGAAACGTTGCTGTAATAAATGCCCTAAATGGATATTTGCAGACATTTTTCAGAAAGGGCCAAATTGAGGGATGATCAGGAACAATTTTGTTCATTGTTACCAGCTGGGTGTCAATTCAGGGTGGGATATTATTACCATAAAAATTATCAGGACGCGAAATAGACGAACTTCCCGTGTTCGAGTCACGGCCTGGACATGGACGCCTTAACCACTTTTTTTTTTTTTAAAGGAATACCCCTACGCGGTGGTATTCCCCACCATTTACACTTTTTCTCACTTTTACACTTTCAATTGTTACAGTTTCTCAGTTTCGTATCATCTGGACAAACACAAATATCCATGCCTTACCCGGGACTCGAACCCGGAACCCCTGGCGTTGTAGCGCGCTATGCTAACCACATCGCCACGGAGGTCGAACCACTCGGCCGCGACTGCTAACAGCTGGGGTTTCCTTAGCACTACTGTTGTTCACTGCGTTGATTTCCTAATGAACAAAATGGAAATGAAACGCAGTCGGTAGGATTCGAACCTACGCTCCCAGAGAGAATCTGATTTCTAGTCAGACGCCTTAACCACTCGGCCACGACTGCCTATGGCTTCTCTTTCCTTGGCGCTCGTGCTGTTCACTGCGTTGGTTTCCTAATGAACAAAAAGAGAGGAAACGCAGTCGGTAGGATTCGAACCTACGCTCCCAGAGGGAATCTGATTTCAAGTCAAACGCCTTAACCACACGGCCATGACTGCTTACAGCTGGGGTTTCCTTAGCACTACTGTTGTTCACTGCGTTGGTTTCCTAATGAACAAAATGGAAATGAAACGCAGTCGGTAGGATTCGAACCTACGCTCCCAGAGGGAATCTGATTTCTAGTCAGACGCCTTAACCACTCGGCCACGACTGCCTATGGCTTCTCTTTCCTTGGCGCTCGTGCTGTTCACTGCGTTGGTTTCCTAATGAACAAAAAGAGAGGAAACGCAGTCGGTAGAATTCGAACCTACGCTCCCAGAGTGAATCTGATTTCAAGTCAGACGCCTTAACCACTCGGCCACGACTGCTTACAGCTGGGGTTTCCTTAGCACTACTGTTGTTCACTGCGTTGGTTTCCTAATGAACAAAATGGAAATGAAACGCAGTCTGTAGGATTCGAACCTACGCTCCCAGAGGGAATCTGATTTCAAGTCAGACGCCTTAACCACTCGGCCACGACTGCTTATGGCTTCTGTTTCCTTGGCGCTCGAGCTGTTCACTCCGTTGGTTTCCTAATGAACAAAAAGAGAGGAAACGCAGTCGGTAGGATTCGAACCTACGCTCCCAGAGGGAATCTGATTTCAAGTCAGACGCCTTAACCACTCGGCCACGACTGCTTACAGCTGGGGTTTCCTTAGCACTACTGTTGTTCACTGCGTTGGTTTCCTAATGAACAAAATGGAAATGAAACGCAGTCGGTAGGATTCGAACCTACGCTCCCAGAGGGAATCTGATTTCAAGTCAGACGCCTTAACCACTCGGCCACGACTGCTTACAGCTGGGGTTTCCTTAGCACTACTGTTGTTCACTGCGTTGATTTCCTAATGAACAAAATGGAAATGAAACGCAGTCGGTAGGATTCGAACCTACGCTCCCAGAGGGAATCTGATTTCAAGTCAGACGCCTTAACCACTCGGCCACGACTGCTTATGGCTTCTGTTTCCTTGGCGCTCGAGCTGTTCACTCCGTTGGTTTCCTAATGAACAAAATGGAAATGAAACGCAGTCGGTAGGATTCGAACCTACGCTCCCAGAGGGAATCTGATTTCTAGTCAGACGCCTTAACCACTCGGCCACGACTGCTTATGGCTTCTGTTTCCTTGGCGCTCGAGCTGTTCACTCCTTTGGTTTCCTAATGAACAAAAAGAGAGGAAACGCAGTCGGTAGAATTCGAACCTACGCTCCCAGAGGGAATCTGATTTCTAGTCAGACGCCTTAACCACTCGGCCACGACTGCTAATGGCTTCTCTTTCCTTGGCGCTCGTGCTGTTCACTGCGTTGGTTTCCTAATGAACAAAAAGAGAGGAAACGCAGTCGGTAGAATTCGAACCTACGCTCCCAGAGTGAATCTGATTTCATGTCAGACGCCTTAACCACTCGGCCACGACTGCTTATGGCTTCTGTTTCCTTGGCGCTCGAGCTGTTCACTCCGTTGGTTTCCTAATGAACAAAATGGAAATGAAACGCAGTCGGTAGGATTCGAACCTACGCTCCCAGAGGGAATCTGATTTCTAGTCAGACGCCTTAACCACTCGGCCACGACTGCTTACAGCTGGGGTTTCCTTAGCACTACTGTTGTTCACTGCGTTCTATTCCTAATGAACAAAAAGAGAGGAAACGCAGTCGGTAGGATTCGAACCTACGCTCCCAGAGTGAATCTGATTTCAAGTCAGACGCCTTAACCACTCGGCCACGACTGCTTACAGTTGGGGTTTCCTTAGCACTACTGTTGTTCACTGCGTTGATTTCCTAATGAACAAAATGGAAATGAAACGCAGTCGGTAGGATTCGAACCTACGCTCCCAGAGGGAATCTGATTTCAAGTCAGACGCCTTAACCACTCGGCCACGACTGCTTACAGCTGGGGTTTCCTTAGCACTACTGTTGTTCACTGCGTTGGTTTCCTAATGAACAAAATGGAAATGAAACGCAGTCGGTAGGATTCGAACCTACGCTCCCAGAGGGAATCTGATTTCAAGTCAGACGCCTTAACCACTCGGCCACGACTGCTTACAGCTGGGGTTTCCTTAGCACTACTGTTGTTCACTGCGTTGATTTCCTAATGAACAAAATGGAAATGAAACGCAGTCGGTAGGATTCGAACCTACGCTCCCAGAGGGAATCTGATTTCAAGTCAGACGCCTTAACCACTCGGCCACGACTGCTTATGGCTTCTGTTTCCTTGGCGCTCGAGCTGTTCACTCCGTTCGTTTCCTAATGAACAAAAAGAGAGGAAACGCAGTCGGTAGGATTCGAACCTACGCTCCCAGAGGGAATCTGATTTCAAGTCAGACGCCTTAACCACTCGGCCACGACTGCTTACAGCTTGGGTTTCCTTAGCACTACTGTTGTTCACTGCGTTGGTTTCCTAATGAACAAAAAGAGAGGAAACGCAGTCGGTAGGATTCGAACCTACGCTCCCAGAGGGAATCTGATTTCAAGTCAGACGCCTTAACCACTCGGCCACGACTGCTTATGGCTTCTGTTTCCTTGGCGCTCGAGCTGTTCACTCCGTTCGTTTCCTAATGAACAAAAAGAGAGGAAACGCAGTCGGTAGGATTCGAACCTACGCTCCCAGAGGGAATCTGATTTCAAGTCAGACGCCTTAACCACTCGGCCACGACTGCCTATGGCTTCTCTTTCCTTGGCGCTCGTGCTGTTCACTGCGTTGGTTTCCTAATGAACAAAAAGAGAGGAAACGCAGTCGGTAGGATTCGAACCTACGCTCCCAGAGGGAATCTGATTTCAAGTCAGACGCCTTAACCACTCGGCCACGACTGCTTATGGCTTCTGTTTCCTTGGCGCTCGAGCTGTTCACTCCGTTGGTTTCCTAATGAACAAAAAGAGAGGAAACGCAGTCGGTAGGATTCGAACCTACGCTCCCAGAGGGAATCTGATTTCAAGTCAGACGCCTTAACCACTCGGCCACGACTGCTTACAGCTTGGGTTTCCTTAGCACTACTGTTGTTCACTGCGTTGGTTTCCTAATGAACAAAAAGAGAGGAAACGCAGTCGGTAGGATTCGAACCTACGCTCCCAGAGGGAATCTGATTTCAAGTCAGACGCCTTAACCACTCGGCCACGACTGCCTATGGCTTCTCTTTCCTTGGCGCTCGTGCTGTTCACTGCGTTGGTTTCCTAATGAACAAAAAGAGAGGAAACGCAGTCGGTAGGATTCGAACCTACGCTCCCAGAGTGAATCTGATTTCAAGTCAGACGCCTTAACCACTCGGCCACGACTGCTTACAGTTGGGGTTTCCTTAGCACTACTGTTGTTCACTGCGTTGATTTCCTAATGAACAAAATGGAAATGAAACGCAGTCGGTAGGATTCGAACCTACGCTCCCAGAGGGAATCTGATTTCAAGTCAGACGCCTTAACCACTCGGCCACGACTGCTTACAGCTGGGGTTTCCTTAGCACTACTGTTGTTCACTGCGTTGGTTTCCTAATGAACAAAAAGAGAGGAAACGCAGTCGGTAGGATTCGAACCTACGCTCCCAGAGGGAATCTGATTTCAAGTCAGACGCCTTAACCACTCGGCCACGACTGCTTACAGCTGGGGTTTCCTTAGCACTACTGTTGTTCACTGCGTTGGTTTCCTAATGAACAAAATGGAAATGAAACGCAGTCGGTAGGATTCGAACCTACGCTCCCAGAGGGAATCTGATTTCAAGTCAGACGCCTTAACCACTCGGCCACGACTGCTTACAGCTGGGGTTTCCTTAGCACTACTGTTGTTCACTGCGTTGATTTCCTAATGAACAAAATGGAAATGAAACGCAGTCGGTAGGATTCGAACCTACGCTCCCAGAGGGAATCTGATTTCAAGTCAGACGCCTTAACCACTCGGCCACGACTGCTTATGGCTTCTGTTTCCTTGGCGCTCGAGCTGTTCACTCCGTTGGTTTCCTAATGAACAAAAAGAGAGGAAACGCAGTCGGTAGGATTCGAACCTACGCTCCCAGAGGGAATCTGATTTCAAGTCAGACGCCTTAACTACTCGGCCACGACTGCTTACAGCTTGGGTTTCCTTAGCACTACTGTTGTTCACTGCGTTGGTTTCCTAATGAACAAAAAGAGAGGAAACGCAGTCGGTAGGATTCGAACCTACGCTCCCAGAGGGAATCTGATTTCAAGTCAGACGCCTTAACCACTCGGCCACGACTGCTTATGGCTTCTGTTTCCTTGGCGCTCGAGCTGTTCACTCCGTTCGTTTCCTAATGAACAAAAAGAGAGGAAACGCAGTCGGTAGGATTCGAACCTACGCTCCCAGAGGGAATCTGATTTCAAGTCAGACGCCTTAACCACTCGGCCACGACTGCTTATGGCTTCTGTTTCCTTGGCGCTCGTGCTGTTCACTGCGTTGGTTTCCTAATGAACAAAAAGAGAGGAAACGCAGTCGGTAGGATTCGAACCTACGCTCCCAGAGGGAATCTGATTTCAAGTCAGACGCCTTAACCACTCGGCCACGACTGCTTATGGCTTCTGTTTCCTTGGCGCTCGTGCTGTTCACTGCGTTGGTTTCCTAATGAACAAAAAGGGAGGAAACGCAGTCGGTAGGATTCGAACCTACGCTCCCAGAGGGAATCTGATTTCAAGTCAGACGCCTTAACCACTCGGCCACGACTGCTTATGGCTTCTGTTTCCTTGGCGCTCGTGCTGTTCACTGCGTTGGTTTCCTAATCAACAAAAAGAGAGGAAACGCAGTCGGTAGGATTCGAACCTACGCTCCCAGAGGGAATCTGATTTCAAGTCAGACGCCTTAACCACTCGGCCACGACTGCCTATGGCTTCTGTTTCCTTGGCGCTCGTGCTGTTCACTGCGTTGGTTTCCTAATGAACAAAATGGAAATGAAACGCAGACGGTAGGATTCGAACCTACGCTCCCAGAGGGAATCTGATTTCAAGTCAGACGCCTTAACCACTCGGCCACGACTGCTTATGGCTTCTGTTTCCTTGGCGCTCTAGCTGTTCACTCCGTTGGTTTCCTAATGAACAAAATGGAAATGAAACGCAGTCGGTAGGATTCGAACCTACGCTCCCAGAGGGAATCTGATTTCTAGTCAGACGCCTTAACCACTCGGCCACGACTGCTTACAGCTGGGGTTTCCTTAGTACTACTGTTGTTCACTGCGTTGGTTTCCTAATGAACAAAATGGAAATGAAACGCAGTCGGTAGGATTCGAACCTACGCTCCCAGAGGGAATCTTATTTCTAGTCAGACGCCTTATCCACTCGGCCACGACTGCTTATGGCTTCTGTTTCCTTGGCGCTCGAGCTGTTCACTCCGTTGGTTTCCTAATGAACAAAAAGAGAGGAAACGCAGTCGGTAGGATTCGAATCTACGCTCCCAGAGGGAATCTGATTTCTCGTCAGACGCCTTAACCACTCGGCCACGACTGCTTATGGCTTCCCTTTCCTTGGCGCTCGTGCTGTTCACTGCGTTGGTTTCCTAATGAACAAAAAGAGAGAAAACGCAGTCGGTAGGATTCGAACCTACGCTCCCAGAGGGAATCTGATTTCAAGTCAGACGCCTTAACCACTCGGCCACGACTGCTTATGGCTTCTGTTTCCTTGGCGCTCGAGCTGTTCACTCCGTTGGTTTCCTAATGAACAAAAAGAGAGAAAACGCAGTCGGTAGGATTCGAACCTACGCTCCCAGAGGGAATCTGATTTCTCGTCAGACGCCTTAACCACTCGGCCACGACTGCTTACAGCTGGGGTTTCCTTGGCACTACTGTTGTTCACTCCGTTGGTTTCCTAATGAACAAAATGGAAATGAAACGCAGTCGGTAGGATTCGAACCTACGCTCCCAGAGGGAATCTGATTTCAAGTCAGACGCCTTAACCACTTTTTTTTCTTTTTTTTTTTTTAAAAGAAAAGCCCCTATGCGGAAGCTTCCCCCATCACACATCATTCACTCATATCATTTCATTCATATTTCAATTTCAAGACTTTTCAGGACAGACAATCACAAACATCCATGGCCGAGCCGGGAATCGAACCCGGGACCCCTGGCGTCGTAGCGCGATGTGCTAACCACTCCGCCACAGGGGCCGCCCAACCACTCGGCCACGACTGCCTATGGCTTCTCTTTCCTTGGCGCTCGTGCTGTTCACTGCGTTGGTTTCCTAATGAACAAAAAGAGAGGAAACGCAGTCGGTAGAATTCGAACCTACGCTCCCAGAGGGAATCTGATTTCAAGTCAGACGCCTTAACCACTCGGCCACGACTGCCTATGGCTTCTGTTTCCTTGGCGCTCGAGCTGTTCACTCCGTTGGTTTCCTAATGAACAAAATGGAAATGAAACGCAGTCGGTATGATTCGAACCTACGCTCCCAGAGGGAATCTGATTTCAAGTCAGACGCCTTAACCACTCGGCCACGACTGCTTATGGCTTTTGTTTCCTTGGCGCTCTAGCTGTTCACTCCGTTGGTTTCCTAATGAACAAAATGGAAATGAAACGCAGTCGGTAGGATTCGAACCTACGCTCCCAGAGGGAATCTGATTTCTAGTCAGACGCCTTAACCACTCGGCCACGACTGCTTACAGCTGGGGTTTCCTTAGCACTACTGTTGTTCACTGCGTTCTTTTCCTAATGAACAAAAAGAGAGGAAACGCAGTCGGTAGGATTCGAACCTACGCTCCCAGAGTGAATCTGATTTCAAGTCAGACGCCTTAACCACTCGGCCACGACTGCTTACAGTTGGGGTTTCCTTAGCACTACTGTTGTTCACTGCGTTGATTTCCTAATGAACAAAATGGAAATGAAACGCAGTCGGTAGGATTCGAACCTACGCTCCCAGAGGGAATCTGATTTCAAGTCAGACGCCTTAACCACTCGGCCACGACTGCTTATGGCTTCTGTTTCCTTGGCGCTCGAGCTGTTCACTCCGTTCGTTTCCTAATGAACAAAATGGAAATGAAACGCAGTCGGTAGGATTCGAACCTACGCTCCCAGAGGGAATCTGATTTCAAGTCAGACGCCTTAACCACTCGGCCACGACTGCTTATGGCTTTTGTTTCCTTGGCGCTCTAGCTGTTCACTCCGTTGGTTTCCTAATGAACAAAATGGAAATGAAACGCAGTCGGTAGGATTCGAACCTACGCTCCCAGAGGGAATCTGATTTCTAGTCAGACGCCTTAACCACTCGGCCACGACTGCTTACAGCTGGGGTTTCCTTAGCACTACTGTTGTTCACTGCGTTCTTTTCCTAATGAACAAAAAGAGAGGAAACGCAGTCGGTAGGATTCGAACCTACGCTCCCAGAGTGAATCTGATTTCAAGTCAGACGCCTTAACCACTCGGCCACGACTGCTTACAGTTGGGGTTTCCTTAGCACTACTGTTGTTCACTGCGTTGATTTCCTAATGAACAAAATGGAAATGAAACGCAGTCGGTAGGATTCGAACCTACGCTCCCAGAGGGAATCTGATTTCAAGTCAGACGCCTTAACCACTCGGCCACGACTGCTTATGGCTTCTGTTTCCTTGGCGCTCGAGCTGTTCACTCCGTTCGTTTCCTAATGAACAAAATGGAAATGAAACGCAGTCGGTAGGATTCGAACCTACGCTCCCAGAGGGAATCTGATTTCAAGTCAGACGCCTTAACCACTCGGCCACGACTGCTTACAGCTGGGGTTTCCTTAGCACTACTGTTGTTCACTGCGTTGGTTTCCTAATGAACAAAATGGAAATGAAACGCAGTCGGTAGGATTCGAACCTACGCTCCCAGAGGGAATCTGATTTCAAGTCAGACGCCTTAACCACTCGGCCACGACTGCTTACAGCTGGGGTTTCCTTAGCACTACTGTTGTTCACTGCGTTGGTTTCCTAATGAACAAAAAGGGAGGAAACGCAGTCGGTAGGATTCGAACCTACGCTCCCAGAGTGAATCTGATTTCAAGTCAGACGCCTTAACCACTCGGCCACGACTGCTTACAGCTTGGGTTTCCTTAGCACTACTGTTGTTCACTGCGTTGGTTTCCTAATGAACAAAAAGAGAGGAAACGCAGTCGGTAGGATTCGAACCTACGCTCCCAGAGGGAATCTGATTTCAAGTCAGACGCCTTAACCACTCGGCCACGACTGCTTATGGCTTCTGTTTTTTTGGCGCTCGAGCTGTTCACTCCGTTCGTTTCCTAATGAACAAAAAGAGAGGATACGCAGTCGGTAGGATTCGAACCTACGCTCCCAGAGGGAATCTGATTTCAAGTCAGACGCCTTAACCACTCGGCCACGACTGCCTATGGCTTCTCTTTCCTTGGCGCTCGTGCTGTTCACTGCGTTGGTTTCCTAATGAACAAAAAGAGAGGAAACGCAGTCGGTAGGATTCGAACCTACGCTCCCAGAGGGAATCTGATTTCAAGTCAGACGCCTTAACCACTCGGCCACGACTGCTTATGGCTTCTGTTTCCTTGGCGCTCGAGCTGTTCACTCCGTTGGTTTCCTAATGAACAAAAAGAGAGGAAACGCAGTCGGTAGGATTCGAACCTACGCTCCCAGAGGGAATCTGATTTAAAGTCAGACGCCTTAACCACTCGGCCACGACTGCTTACAGCTTGGGTTTCCTTAGCACTACTGTTGTTCACTGCGTTGGTTTCCTAATGAACAAAAAGAGAGGAAACGCAGTCGGTAGGATTCGAACCTACGCTCCCAGAGGGAATCTGATTTCAAGTCAGACGCCTTAACCACTCGGCCACGACTGCCTATGGCTTCTCTTTCCTTGGCGCTCGTGCTGTTCACTGCGTTGGTTTCCTAATGAACAAAAAGAGAGGAAACGCAGTCTGTAGGATTCGAACCTACGCTCCCAGAGTGAATCTGATTTCAAGTCAGACGCCTTAACCACTCGGCCACGACTGCTTACAGTTGGGGTTTCCTTAGCACTACTGTTGTTCACTGCGTTGATTTCCTAATGAACAAAATGGAAATGAAACGCAGTCGGTAGGATTCGAACCTACGCTCCCAGAGGGAATCTGATTTCAAGTCAGACGCCTTAACCACTCGGCCACGACTGCTTACAGCTGGGGTTTCCTTAGCACTACTGTTGTTCACTGCGTTGGTTTCCTAATGAACAAAATGGAAATGAAACGCAGTCGGTAGGATTCGAACCTACGCTCCCAGAGGGAATCTGATTTCAAGTCAGACGCCTTAACCACTCGGCCACGACTGCTTACAGCTGGGGTTTCCTTAGCACTACTGTTGTTCACTGCGTTGGTTTCCTAATGAACAAAATGGAAATGAAACGCAGTCGGTAGGATTCGAACCTACGCTCCCAGAGGGAATCTGATTTCAAGTCAGACGCCTTAACCACTCGGCCACGACTGCTTACAGCTGGGGTTTCCTTAGCACTACTGTTGTTCACTGCGTTGATTTCCTAATGAACAAAATGGAAATGAAACGCAGTCGGTAGGATTCGAACCTACGCTCCCAGAGGGAATCTGATTTCAAGTCAGACGCCTTAACCATTCGGCCACGACTGCTTACAGCTGGGGTTTCCTTAGCACTACTGTTGTTCACTGCGTTGGTTTCCTAATGAACAAAAAGAGAGGAAACGCAGTCGGTAGGATTCGAACCTACGCTCCCAGAGGGAATCTGATTTCAAGTCAGACGCCTTAACCACTCGGCCACGACTGCTTACAGCTGGGGTTTCCTTAGCACTACTGTTGTTCACTGCGTTGGTTTCCTAATGAACAAAAAGATAGGAAACGCAGTCGGTAGGATTCGAACCTACGCTCCCAGAGGGAATCTGATTTCAAGTCAGACGCCTTAACCACTCGGCCACGAGTGCTTACAGCTGGGGTTTCCTTAGCACTACTGTTGTTCACTGCGTTGGTTTCCTAATGAACAAAAAGAGAGGAAACGCAGTCGGTAGGTTTCGAACCTACGCTCCCAGAGGGAATCTGATTTCAAGTCAGACGCCTTAACCACTCGGCCACGACTGCTTACAGCTGGGGTTTCCTTAGCACTACTGTTGTTCACTGCGTTGGTTTCCTAATGAACAAAAAGAGAGGAAACGCAGTCGGTAGGATTCGAACCTACGCTCCCAGAGGGAATCTGATTTCAAGTCAGACGCCTTAACCACTCGGCCACGACTGCTTACAGCTGGGGTTTCCTTAGCACTACTGTTGTTCACTGCGTTGGTTTCCTAATGAACAAAAAGAGAGGAAACGCAGTCGGTAGGATTCGAACCTACGCTCCCAGAGGGAATCTGATTTCAAGTCAGACGCCTTAACCACTTTTTTTTTTTTTTTTTTATTAAAGGAAATACCCCCTACACGGAGGTATCCCCCACCATTCACTCTTTTACTCACTTTTACACTTTTCAATTCTTACATCTTCTTTCTTTCTTATCAACTGGACGAACACAAATACCCATGCCTTACCCGGGACTCGAACCCAGAACCCCTGGCGTTGTAGCGCGCTCTGCTAACCACTCCGCCACGGAGGTCGACACCACTCGGCCACGACTGCTTACAGCTGGGGTTTCCTTGGCACTACTGTTGTTCACTGCGTTCATTTCCTAATGAAAAAAATGGAAATGAAACGCAGTCGGTAGGATTCGAACCTACGCTCCCAGAGAGAACCGGCCGGGGATCGAACCCGGGACCTTTAGCATGGTAGTCAGACGCGTTACCGACTGAGTCACCGCGGCCATCAATAGTAGTGTTGTCCACGGGACGAGACGGGACAGGCTTTTAAAAATTCGAGACGAGACGAGATTGACCATGTGTCATGAGAGAAACGATTATTTTCGAGACGAGACTGCATTTCCACGAGACGAGACAGGCCAAAGTCTCGTCTCGTGGGCAACACTAACCAATAGGAGTGCTAATTAAAGACAAACTGTAAGCAGTCATGGCCGAGTGGTGTCGACCTCCGTGGCGAAGTGGTTAGCAGGGCGCGCTACAACGCCAGGGGTTCTGGGTTCGTCCAGTTGATAAGAACAAAGAAAAATGTAAGAATTGAAAAGTGTTAAAGTGAGAAAAAGAGTGAATGGTGGGGGATACATCCGTGTGTGGGGTATTTCCTTTAAAAAAAAAAAAAGTGGTTAAGGCGTCTGACTAGAAATCAGATTCCCTCTGGGAGGGTAGGTTCGAATCCTACCGACTGCGTTTCTTTTTTGTTCGTTAGGATACCAACGCAGTGAAGACATGTGTTTCAAGAAGCTAGAATCTAAGTGCAATTAGAAAATTTATGTGTAGGTGTTATTTTTTCACAATGTAAAGTACGCGAACAAGTACAACGTTTAGGAATGACTTATTTTCAGTATTTAGATTTAGGATAGTCGGCTGTTTTGTAAAAATAAATTGGTGTTGGATCTTCAAATCGAACAATGATAAATGATGTCATCTGCCGAAGAAGCCACGAAAGCAAAACTAATTTTCCAACCAACCGAGAAGGGGATAGAGTGCGGGGAGGCGGCGAGCGAAGGGGGCGTGAACCGTAACTATCGGAGGCTGCGCAGGGGATCTTCTCGAGATCTGCGGAGGAGACGTCGGTCTCCTCCGAGCAATGCCATTTCCACAGATTGACCTCTGCCACGCGGAGTGCCAGGGCTGGGTGACCAGACAGCTGACGTCATGGGAGGCTGGTGGTGCGTTCAGTGCGAGAGACGATGACAGGTCGAAGGTCATGTGGAAAGTGACCACCGCCGACGACATTCTGACCGCTCGTCGCCTGACGTCGGAGCAGCGACGAGGGAAGCTCGGAGCAGCGATGCTCTACAACGGTACGGCAATTTCATTCTTGCGTTGTTCATTGTTGTTGAATTAATTTTTATGTGAAAGGGCGGAAGGAAAGTGTAGTGGCTAGCACAGCGCGGTACGACGACAGGATCCCGGACTCGAATCCCGACCCGGGCATGAATGTTCTTTGTAAGTGTTCATTCATCATTTTCGTCATATCATCACTCATCCCCATCTTCGCATATTAGCCAAAAGTGGCACAAAAAGCGAAGTAAAATATAGCAAATCAATCAATCAATCAGTCGCTAGAAGTAAAGCGATGCAAAATAACAAGAATCAAACGAAACGTGGAGAAAATAAGGCACATGCTCGTCTCGTTTGTGCAGATTTGTAGCTACACTCTTTGAACTCACTGGCGTAACCAGAACGGGGGCTGAAGAGGCTACATACAGCCCGTTCCGAAATTTTGAGAAAATCAACATTTTCAAATGAAAACTCAGGAGAAACTATAGTGTTAAATACAGAAACCACTAAAAATGACTCCTGATTGTCATTCTTGAGAATTGAAAGTTCTAAACATACGAAATATCTTATTGTGTATTCTCCCGAAAAAAAAGTCCTGCGTGCGCCAGTGTTAACGTATAACCGCTAAAATTGAACAATTTGCCTGTTAATTTACGAAAACTGGAACTCAACTGTTTCTTTTCTTATTTAAATATGAATCGGTATTTTCATTCATACAGATAGATAATGATAACAAACTATCACAATAAATAATAATAATAACCTATGGCTCGACAGCCCTCGAGAGAGCCCTGGTCTATCTTCCGACTGCCAGTCTCCCTCCCTCGATCCTACCTAGAGGTGTGGAGATCTTCAACCAGAAGTGCGGTGACGTGGGGTTAGCACGTCGAACCCCCAGCCGTTGTAGTAGATTTCCGAGACCGGGTTACGCTACTCCCTCGTAGCTCCCCAATTTCCTCACGATGGTGGGTTGCCACCGGTCCATACACAGGCCGAGAACCCATGCCGTCCCGCAGACGGAGCCCAAAGCACAGCGCCTTAGACGGCCACGGAGGAGGACATCACAATAAATATATATTTTTAAAAACTGCGTCAATAAAATTACAATTAGGGTAATTGTGTATAAATTCCGTTAATACTTTATAAACAGTCATGATTGTTCCCGTAACGGTCTTGGATAGCAGGGGAAATTGACGGTTTTTAGACAGCCAGTCTATTTTACAGTGTAGATACAAGACGCCCAGGGCAAGGGAAGAATTCAGCACCCGTCACCGATTTTGGTTCCCTCTGTTTCGGGTGAAAATGAGCATTTTCCTTCTTTACTCTCTATTTGAAAAACATTCGGGCAACTCCACAACTCCTCAATATCAAAAATTATATCTATTTTATCTCATCTGTGCACTTTTTGCTTTGGGAGGAACGGTCGTACTTAAAAAGTAGTTCAATCTCGATGTTTTCTGCATTGTAGGTGTCTGAAATATCTCTGAAATTGTAAGTTTTACTCCAGAAATGCAAGAGACAATGGAATATGTTCTGTGGACTTCGATATTTCCACAGTGTCTGGTAATTGCGAACATTTCGGAAATTGCGAATTTTTCCCATCCGGAATGTTGGAATTTAAAAGGTTTCTGTTCCCGCACACACCTATTTCTAAACTAGGTAATTTCATTTTATGATAACATTTACAAGTATAGTTTAGAAACACTTGGTGTATTTGCATTCTTAGAAAACCCAAACTCATTTACAGAAGGAGCTTGACCAAACTTCTATTGCCAAGCTCAAACTTAACGTCCATCTAAGGTATACTTAAGTTTCTTGTGAACACTTTAATGTATGTAAAATATGAACACTATGCCATGAAAACAACCTGCCGTTGGCTCGGTGAGGTTGGTCAGTTTCAGAATGGTGTCCTATAATTCATAAGGCTGCATATTTTTCGGCAGGGAAATCTAGTGACTGAACCATTAATGGACAAGAATTATTTTTCAATTCTCTTTGTTACATAGTTTTAATGGCCAATTCAATTTTCTTTGAGGCGGATAAAAAAAATACCTGGCAGGGATAATAATTTTTTTTTGGCGGGAATAATTTTCTTTGAGGGGGTTTAAATTACTTGACAACGGCTGGATTTAATGGAATCTTTTAGTTTCTGTGGCCAACACCGTTAAATGAATTTGGTAAGTGCTGATTTTCATTGGAACCTTCCATTTCGGGCACAGAATAATTCCAATTACCAAAATATTTTAATGAAAATTGATGTGCAAACTAAATTGAGCGTGGTGCCTGTCCGTCACCCTCCACATTTTGAAGCTGGAAGCCCGGCTAGATCGTTTGATCGTTCATCGCTACTGTCGCTACTGGTTATCGCAGTCGAAACCATCTTTCCAGATAGTTGCCAGCTCAGGTTGCAAGTCGCTTCACTCTTCTAGCCCTAACTCTAGAAAGACCCAACATGCAAAATTGGAGTCTGCACGGGTGACAATCCCCTCTCACAGTATTTGATTTCTCACCAGCACTGGCAAAAAACGATGTCCTCTTATCTCGGTGTCGTCCTAGTTGCGAACAGTCCTAATTGCGAACACTTGCTGCCTGAACAGGAATATCCTCGAAGGGCTATGTCCTAATTGCGAACACATATTTCTGCCTTGGGAGCTACAACTTTGTTTCACACTTCCCGAGTCTTTTTAACGATTTTTTTTTTAAAGGAACTCATTTCCAGACTTGAGACTGATCAGTGTTTTGTTGGATCATAGAAAATTCGACATGATTAAAGTAGTCGCCAAAGTATAGGCCCATATAATTTAATAATAAAAGTGTGGCCTATTTTTTATAGGATTACGTACTGCACACTTCTTAACGGAAAAGAGCTTCGTCATTTAATAATACAGTTATTAACTTTACCTAAATTTCAAATTAAAATTTCAAAAATGACACTGTTCTTTAAAATTTAGGAATACCACCAATCTCCTTTTACTTGTTAGTAAACAAGTTGCTCCTCGTCACCCCCCCCCCCCCCGTCTCGTCCAAAAAAAAAACACATTTTTTTCTTCCGTTTTATATCTTCCAGGGTCATTTCCGATCCAAGAGTCGCCTTGTAAGCAAGGGGTCCCGGGTTCGATACCCGGTGAAGGCACATAGTGGATCGGATCCTACTTTATAACTGTAGGTGCAGTCCCGATTAGCCTTGCTGTGCATAAAGTGGAATTAAAAACACCCAATCAAACCATCCTAAGAATCATGCCATTAGACATTAGACTTTTCTGCCTCAGCCTTAAACCTTTATATAAGGTTCTCCACTCTCGGATGCGGACTACCTAGCTCACTGTTGATTTTGCGGTTTCATCCCTCCACTACATTATTTGTCCGGTGCTTCCTGTTGAAGCAGTTTGACATCACTTAAGGCACCAAAGGGTTTTCGAGTCATTAACACACGAATGAAAGTCAGATTACGTGGACAGACTGAAAGGGTGAAATGACCTTGAAGGGATTTACAAAGCAAAATACCATGATAAGTCGATCAGGTTGGCTATTGTTGTTAGTCAAACCAGCTGCCCCTCTGCATCGCTACCTTATCTGTTTTTGAAAACAGGATTTTCAGTTTCATGTGTTCGCAATTAGGACATGAAATTATTTCTCATTTTTATGTGTTCCCAATTAGGACGATTTTGGCGTCGTTCGGAATTAGGACTGTTCGCAATTAGGACACAACCCTCATCGCTAGTGATCCCGAACGAAGGTCATCTTTGCAGATGGTTGCTTTGGTAGCTCGGGCTGCAGTTGAGAGTCACCGAAGGTTCCGTGTTCCAGTCTCATCGTTGTTTGTTTATGAATATTCTAAGGAATTTCATCTAATCGTATTCCATCCTCGTAGAAGATTATACAAATTTGCAGAAACGCGATGTAAAATAAGAGAAATGCAAATTCAAATTTTAGTCCTACGCTGTTATGACCCTCTCGTATGCTTCAAAATTTCAGATCAGTGCGTTGAATCGTATTGCCAATGTTATCTAGGCAGTAGGTTCAGCTCCTCGAATATAAAATTCTGGACACGCCCCCTCAGAAATATGACTGCTCCCCCGTACCCCTTTTTTTAAAAAAAATATTCTGACTCGTAATATACAATACGGTCCCGCACCGTGAGGGATACTTTTATCAGCTGGTGTTACGTGTGATGCACTAAAAATGCATCAAGTGGGAAGATCAGAAGATCATTTCAAAGATAACAAAATTACACATTTAACTGTGTCAACTGATGCATTCAAAGTGAAATTTTGTTATCTTTCAAATGATCTTCTGACTTGATGACTTGTATCCTTTTAAGCATTTCTGCGTGTATTTTGACACACCAAAAAGTGCATCATTTTTTTTAGTTAATGCACGTTTATGTGTCATTGGAGTCAATATATATGTGTCAATTGGCACGGTTTGGGTTCTGTGTGTAACAACATCATAAGCACCTAGGCTATACCTATGAATCGGTCTCACGAGTAACGTTGTGACCAACAATTTAGCCGGCAGAGACGACAGAGACTTAAAGTTGAAAATAGTAGTGCCTTTGGTTTTGAGAAGATGGTAGTGAAACATTTCATGAACTGATGGAAGATTTCTGTGCATCGTAGACCTCCCTGTGAGGAAAAACGTGCAAGAGTAAGCAACAGATCCACTGTTTGTGTGATATTTTGTTTTTTGTTGGATACAACGTTGTTCGTAAGTTTTAGGCCAAGATATGTCAGAATGTTAGTTATTATTTAACTACATTTCAGATATATCTTTCTTTGTGGCCCTTTTCAAAACAATAACCCCTTTTGACCCAGATTTAAGAAGAAAGAACCGTCATACCCGTGGTAAAATAAAACATTGAGTATCAACTAAAGACGAAGCCAAAACAATGCTTACTATTTTTTCATGTTACCGACTTGAATAATTTCTGTAACAATTGTAACAAAATTTCAACATAAACTTTGGATCCATACCAGAGTCTTGCGTGATATATTTCCGATGCAAATTATGTTTTCTCCTGTTAGATTTCCAAACCAATGTGTTTATCTTGAAAGCTAACCTATAGAGTACCTTTATATACGTACCTCTCGTGTTTACATTTCACATGACAAAGCTGGAAGCGAAATCCACTCGCCAGGCATCGCATGTCGTGGCAACCTTGGGAGATTCTAAACGACCTCGCTCGAGAAAAAGACAATCGAGACATGCAAGACGCGAAATCGACATTTTCCAGGAAACTAATAATAAGTCCAATTTTTCCTTACAAGTATAATCAATGGATTCTCCAGAATTGACATTTAATGAGGAGGTGGTAATGTCATGCACAAGAGTTTTCTCTCTGAAACAGTATGTGATAAACGTAATTTGATCATTTAACAAGCATTTAATTTCTCAAACAACACACCACGACACCAAAGATCAATGGCGTATGCAGGATTATTTTTTCGGGAGGGGCTGGAATTGTATAGCTCCATGCCAACTTATAGGGGCCCGTGGGGATATAGCGCACCTAATAAATTGTCGTGTTATTATTATTACTATTATTATATTTGTCATTGTTATATATTTACGTATTGAAATCAGTAAACAACAGATTTAAAATAGCGAGTATGGTGTGCATTAATATCATGATACATGGAAGGGAGAATTTGAGATTTTTTAACTTTTAAAAACCCAATGTTTTTCAAAAGTTGGCACCCCTGACTACTTTCTGGGCGAGATACACAATAAGATATTTGGTGTATTTAGAATATTCCAGTCTCAAAAATGACAACTGGAGGTCATTTTATGGGGCTTGCACTTATCACTCTGGTTCTTCCCCAGTTTTTAGTGCTTTTATTTGAAAATGTAGATTTTTCAAAATTTCGGAGGGGGTTGTAGCTTCTTCAGCCCCCCTCTGCGTTCTGCAATGCCAAAGATCCTAGATTGGAATCTTGAGTAAAGCATGAATATGTCATTGTGTTTATCGTATCATATGGACTTTGTTACAGACTTTGTGCACACCCTGTACTTGGTTCAATGATGATTTCTTCTGTTTCTGTAATATTCCACGAATCACTTCTTAATTTATCTTGTGTTGACCTCGGTGGCGGTGTTGTCAGTGTAACGCGCTACGAAGCCAAAAGTCCTTGGTTCAAGCTTGGATGAAGGAATCGTCTTTGCCCCATCTTCCATTTCATCGATTCATCATCATTCATCGTCACGATTATTCCGAGAAGTAGGAAGCAATGTAAAATAGCAATGTCTCTGTGGTTTTACTGAAGAGTGCATATTCGAAAACGTCTCATCGAGTCATTTTGGAAAAACTTTGAACTTGAATGTAATGTATATTTAGATGCACATTTTGGTAATGCCAGGGGTCCCGGGTTCGAATCCAGACCTGGGCATGGGTGTTCTTTACATATCACTTCATCAATTTGATCATACCAACTCATCCATGTCGTTGCGATTAGCCAAAAAGTGGAAGAAAAGCGACATAAAATAACTTAATTCAATCAATCAATACTTTTCGGTTCGTGGATATTAGGTAATATTACTTCTGCAGGACGTTCTTTCTTGTTAACCAATAGCCTTTCACTATTTTCTATTGATTTCCCTGTATGTAGACTTCTTGGGTAATTCCAGCAGAGCATGTTGTTCTTTCTCCGTAGAGTTCGAAGCCGTCGTACGCAAGGGCGGGTGGTCCTACTATGACGGCAGCACCGTCTCTGGCCAGTCGCTGGGACTTCCGGTGGGGAAAAGCGTAGATGGCGCCTCGAGCGCTCTCCAAGGTGGGCCGTGATGTTGTGATAGATTCATGTCTTGTAGCTTAGTTGTCTGGTCTGTTTCTATTTCGGTTATTTTGCGTCGTTTTTCTTAGTTGTCTTGTGTTAGCTATGTTGTGCATGCTGGATGGTCGTTGTGTGTCTACTTGCTGTAGATTATGCGTGAAAACCACTGGAAAAAATATCGTGCGGACGCCCTTGATTCGTACGCTTCTATAAAATGATTTGAATTATATTAACCCTAGCTTACCCGAGGAGGGGGGGGGGGCTGTCAGGCTGTCTATTTTTTCGATTTTTCAACTATAAAAATTGAAAATTGTTCTCTAGGGTGTTCCCAATATTTCTGGATATTTTTTGTTCACAAAAATATAAATAGGAGACAAAATGCACTAGGTGGACCTATGAGGTGCCACCTTTGAATACGTGTTATTCGAGACACTCATGATAGTGATAGTGTACAATTGGTTGGTAATGATGGTAATTATTGCAATTATTATATTTAATGAACACCTGCTCGTCGTTAAACAAAGAAACAATAAAAAAATATTGTTTTTAGTGAGTTTTAGTGAGTGATAAAATATATGTGAGACGCACAATAATTGGTTATTATTTTTTATTAATGATGGTATTTTTTGTAATTAGGTATGATTAAGAAATAACTGCACTTGTATAATCAACAAAGCAAGCAGTGATTCAATAATAAAATGGTTTCTTGAATTTTAGTGATATAAAAGTGTAGGCCTGTGAGCCCCCCCCTTGGGTAAGAAAGTTACTCGTACGGCAGGGGTAAGCCTTTTGCTTACGAGTCTTTCCTGTTTGCTTGTAATGTAAAAACAATCCCATCTTTTCTCCATAACTATTGAACTTACAACCTTCGAATTTTTATCGAACATTATTCAGAGGTGGATTTCATGGCCTGTGCATTCAAATTGTTTGTGACATTCTTTGCTGCAATATAGTAATAACTTCCATCCGGACGTTGGACTTCGTAATTTTAACCCTGGATGGCTAACGTACCCAGAGCCTAGACTAAAGTGAAGTCTAACCATCCGAAAAAATTAAAAACTCTGATTTTATTCAATACTGTGAAGATAAAAGATAAAACAAAATAATTCAAATTACCTGTATTTTCATTGAAATCACAATCAGTTTTAATTTTCCTTATTAGTTTGTTTGAAATAATTCTTAGAAGATAAAAATAGTCTCGTCGATCATAACATTTACGATAGTGTTCCACGCTTATTAAAGTCAAATATTTTGGTAAGATTTTAAGTAAGGCCTACTTTAGACGAAAGCATATTACTTAGCATATTTGCTAGCATAAATGTTTCCAAAAACCTTTTACCATTTTTTAACAGCGGACAATACACGGAAGCATTTCCTGTAGCATTCCGATTAGCATTTGCGATTGTGATGCGAAGCGTGCAGAGAACGTAGATAATATATACAGCAAGAAAGGTAGGGCTATAAGAGATGAACCATTGCCCGTTGTTTACAAACAATTAATTTCTTCGTCCATACGTGTACTGTATACACTATAAAGTGTGTATTTAAGCAGCGCCATTGATTTGTACCTAATACCTTTTTATTGAAAACACTATTCCTCTCGATCAAATAGTTATCGGCTATTAAAAAAGTGAATTGATACGTTGTTTTTCATCTCACTCGGCCGTCATTTACGGAAAACAAAGTAATAACAAAGTGTGTTCACGTACCTTTAAGCGTAACTACTGTTCTCGTCTGGTAATGACTTTACATCCTCCAAAATATCTTCTGTTTCTCTTGATGTACCCGGTTCCATCGTATTTTCTCGTTCTGGCATTATTCTGTTTCCCCATTCTTTTCGACGACTTCTCTTTTGCCGGTGTTCTGAGAGGACCTTCGGTTTCTTCCTTTCGTATTCTGTATATAAGACGTTCAGAACACTCCGTAACATCAGCCGTTGTCTTAGCCGCCTTGCTGATATTCATTGACTTTAGAAAGTGATTTAACACGCGCATAACTATTATGCGTTCTATACCTCGAAGTTTACCAATACTGCGTCTTTTTTTCAGCTTCTCTACCCATTATTAAACGAAATATGTAACTTACATGCAATCCACAATTATCACACAGCACACTGCACTTCCTACGAACCGGGACACCCTCGGTGGCGCGCGATGAATTTGATACGCGAGACACCCCGAGCAAACAAACTACGATTGCGCAATAAATAATGGTGCTGTGGGGTGACAATGCATTCTAAAAATAACTTCAAACAATGGTCAACACTTTTCTCGCTTGGTCAGCATGTGTATCGCGACAAACCGAAAAGTTTCTCGCTAACCAACATTTTCGTGTTACGGTCTGATGATTTATACAAAATATCCAATGTATGTATATATATATACACTATGTGGAAGAAAGTCATTGGACACCACATGTCAGCGGATACCATCAGCTTTTTTTGCAATCAATAGGAGGTCGGTCCGCCTTTGGCAGCGATAACAGCAGCCACTCGTCGTGGTAAACTGGCCGCAAGTTCATGTAGTACACCGAGTGGGATCTTCCGCCATTCCTCCTGCAGTACAGTCACCAACCCTGGAAGTGTAGAAGGGCGAGGCGATCGCGACCCCAATCGGCACTCCAGTTCATCCCATACATGTTTGATAGGGTTGAGGTCAGGGCTCTGAGCAGGCCAATCCAGTCGGGTGACATTATTTTCTGCATACCACTCCATGGTAGCCCTGGAAACATGACAAGTCACATTATCATCCTGGAACACACATTCTTCGTTTCCATAGAAACGCCACAACGTGGGGAGCGTGGAGTTGTCGAGAATATCTCGGTAGGACGCAGAAGTCATGTGGCCGGTACCAGTGGACCCATGCCATGCTTGTTGAAACAACCCCAGAACATGATGCCACCACCACCATATTTCACTATGGACATTACACACTCGGGTAACAAACGTTCTCTGGGTAATTGCCTTGCCCACACTCTCCCATCTAATCGAAGCAGTGTGAAGCTTGATTCATCGCTCCATAGGTCCTTCCGCCATTGCTCCACCTTCCAATTTCTCCGCTCTTTACACCAGCGTAGTCTCTGCCGTTTATTGTTTTTTGTTATCAGGGGTTTGTGGGCAGCGGCTCGACTATGATAACCGAGCGCATGGGCCTCCTTGCGAAGTGTCTTGGTCGAAACAGTCAAATTGGTCGCACTTTGAAACTCTTCTGCAATCGAATGCATCGGACGGGTCCTGTTTTTCCAAATCTCCCTCCTCAGCACTCTCCTGTCCCGGTCGTCCAATTTCGTGGGTCTTCCACTTCGTGGTGCATTGCTGCAGTGTCCCTTTTCCTTCCACTTCTTGATGACAAAGGCTACAGTTGATTTAGGGCCCTGTCGGGCATCAGCTATGCCACGTATACTCATGCCTCCTATGCAGCAGCCTACTATGATCCCTCTTTCAAACATGCTGAGCTCTTTCCTGTCCGTCATTTTATCAGCGAATAATCTGAGAAGCCTCCTACTGCCGTATATATAACCGTCTGTAGCAGGCGCGGTTGGCCCTATAGCGCACAGGATCAGTGAACCCCTAGTAATATACGATAATCACCTCGAGAATGAACAATAAACAATGTCTTTACATTTTCACATTATTTCGCTAAAAATTCTACACAATAAGTCATGTATTTGTGCCCGTAACACGCCGAACTCTCTTGCTGAGAAGAAGAAACCGCGAATCGGCCGCCCTGATACAGACCCTCAGTTGAACCCCCACAGGACAGCTCGTGCCATTGTGAAAGCTTCGTGCGGGAGCAGAAGCGCGAGGAGGGTATAGGACAAAATACATGGAAGATGAGATTGCAGAACCTATGTCTCCACTCAACGGTCATGCGCAGTTCGTTCTCTCGCAGAAGCCGCGGGACAAGGCTCCGTTCTCGCTGCTTCCTCCCTTCCAGTGTTGCTGTGTGCGGTTCAAGTTTGAAGCGCACACATTACATATTCAATCTTCTCTTGTATCATTTTTGCACCGAACTTCTTGGAATAAATGCAAGATTGTGTCAGAGATGGATGAGTGGAAACAAATAGAAGCTGGAATTAGATGCGATGAATTAAAATAAAGGAGATACATTACCAAAATACCTTGTGCATGCATTCAGAGGTTTTTCCTTAAAGGTGGAAACACTTCGGGTTCGCGAAATAGAAAGAATGGCGCGAAGACGTGACTCGCTGTCGCTCGGTGTCAAAGTCTCAAGTTTTTTAGTTTTTGAAGTGCTTGGATACTTGTTGGAAAGTATTAAATGATGCTGCGAGTGAAACGAGGGATGGACTTTACCTAGGTTACGTCATTTGATGCAGTGTAGGCGTTGCTGTCCGCGCAGGTAAGAAATGACCGATAGAAATGCACATAATTAACGTAAACAAACTTCCTTGTCCACTGAAAAAAAGCGTGTGCTGGTCGACCAGCCCCAAATTTGAACAAACCTGTCGCGTATAAATGAAAGGGTCTCAGGTTCGATTTCTAGTATGCACCACATGCCATCAGTTCCCAGTTCTGATTAGTGAGCATGGACGTCCGGAAGGGGAAATGGGGCCGCCCCGCCCCCCCCCCCCATGGAAATTGAATGTAAACCAAAAATTATATATTACACGCATATAATTTAATTTCAGTCACAGTAATTATATTACTTGCCCCTACTTGAGGACGTCCATGATATTCCAACAAAACTCAACTTTTTTCATAAAGGCACACTTTATTGTAGTTTCAGCCCTAAATTTATTCGCACACCCCTAATACAAAACCTTATACTCCCAGATAAAAATAATTCTTGACAAAGCTTTTAAACCCTCCCCCATCCTTTTGTTAGGCGAAGGAAGTATATTTTGCGGAAAGTGAATATATGTCACACCACTTCAGTGAACCCCCGGGTAAATAATGCACGAGCCGCGCCTAGTCTGTAGTCTCTTTTCCATGAGGAGTTCGTTTCAGAGTTGAAACCGGGTGTCCAATGACTTTCTTCCACATAGTGTATAACTCTCCTCGTAAGCAAATTGTTTCACTCAGGCGAAGAATAGCATATCTACAAACACCATAGATCCCATAGAAAAAATACTGGCGAAGTTGTTCAAGCGGTTTGATATTTATGGCTTTCGAAGTATTTACTACAAAATAATTAAGCGTTTTGCAAAATTGCATAATTATGGAAATTTCAGATCACATTAATTTATGACAGGTTATATAATGCCATCAGTAAATAGAGCATAAGAAACTCTACAGGATAATGATTTCACTTTTTGAAATTTATGACTTTTACATTTTGTAAATTTTGTAACATCTGGCAACGCAGCGGTGGTAGAGAAGGACAGAGCTATTGGGAAAACTCATGTATTGGAGAGAGAGGGAAGTACTCCATTTACTTCCATACTGACTTTTAAGGTTGAGACGCTCTATACATCTGCACTCGTGACCTAAAGGTAGCTTCTGACTGGTTATGCTAAGGTAATAGGATCAATTCTATGCCATGAACTTTGAATTGCCATAATATTTTTTACTGTACACGGTAGCATTTTGGTCATGGCATAAAATGTTAAGAAAGTGCTAAGGAAAATGGTTTCGTCTAATGCGGAAAAATGGTGCTGTCGCTTGTCAGATGTTTGGAACGATATCATTGAGTTTTTTGTAATTCGTCTCACACTCAATACCCGATCGTTCCGAACTCGGTGATTGCTGACTGAAGAGGGAGGAGGGCAGAGCGAAACAACCCTCTTCATTTCTGACGATGAAGCCGTTGAAAGTCTGAGATAATGGCGATGGCACGTGACCCGCAGCTGGTCGCTTTCGGGGGCAGTCGTGGGCTGTTGCTGGGCGAACCTTCGAGTTAACTCTGTAATCACACGCCTGTTGTGACCTTGCTGCTTATCCCTCTCTGGGAGAAGCCACAAATCCTCCCTCCGTACGTCAGAAGGGTGCAAAGGGAATGCTGCTAAACTGCAGGATGGAGAAATTGGAAACAATAATAAAGGCGGATGGAAAATAGTGGAAGATTTTGTTTGATTTTTGTTACTTAGCGTCGCTTTCCTGACACTTTTGGCTAATCGCGTTGATGAGAATGGTGATGTAATGTCAAAGTCGATGCAAGTCAGGGGCGCCGACATGTCAAAAGTATTGGGGGGCTCTGATCACTGAAATAGGTTAATGAATAACTCACTCTCTTCCTTTTTTAAGTTTTGGCCTCATTGTTCGGAATCTCATAAAAGCTAGGGGTGTACGGGATCCCGAAATGTCGGGACCGGGGGGAAAAAAAATCCGTCCCGATCCCGACATCGGGAAATGATTTCCCGACTTTTCGGGATCCCGAGCAGTTGGGAAATACCGAATGCTCATTTTAAAATGTCGTTATTTCCCGACGTTTTCTGCATTTGTCAATTTCTGGAACTTATCGTAAATTGTTAGTTTTTAATCCAGAAATCACTTAAAGTGAAAATGACGTGTAGAATTCGAGATTTTCAGAGCTTCGGTAAATTTCGTACTTTTCCGGAAATTGAATTTTTTTCCCGTCCCGATCCCGTCCCGCACACCCCTAATAAAAGCCCATGAATTCCTCAGAAATATCATTTTTTTATTCACAGTTCGAATGCAGAATAATTGTCCACGGATGGATATGTCACAAGTTTCGTCAACCATAATAGCAAAATATTCCCGACTTTTAATATCTGCTACCACGGAGCGCAAAACAGATCTCCCTAATATATCAATGATCTCGTTCTGAATGTCATGTGAGAGCCATTGGTAGCCCGAAAGTCCCATCCACTACCCTAGTTCATGCACATCTTCTTTTGAAACTCTTTTTAGTAAAAATGTTAACAATACTCATAATTATATACTTAGTATATAGAAATAAGTCATGTGTTTTGCTGTCTCTGGTCATAGCCCCCATCCCCCCCCCCGTTGATGGTTTAGCGGTCTCAGCCCCCCAAAATTTATGGTCTAGAAAATTTTAAATGTGTATTTAAAGTTAAGTTCATCTGGCACAATTCAGAGCAAACTTTACAAGAGAAGCATAATAATACATTAGATCCTCTTAAGCAAAATTATTTGGGGGGCTCTGCCTCCACATCGTCAATATTGGGTGGGCTCGAGCCCCCCAAGCCCCATGTAGTCGGCGCCTATGGTGCAAGTACAAAAGACATGTGGTTAATGTTTGTGCAAGAAGAAGAAAATGCCCGAGAAAAGAATAAACACAGACAGTAATCAAATGAGCGAAGTCGGAATGGGAAACTTTCAACAGCAACGCCAAAAAATGAAAAAAGAAAAATGGACAGTTGGGGTGGGGAGAAACATAAAAATTCTCAGAATTTCGAAACTTAACGTAGAATATTATATATAATGATATCTTATATCACCGTAATATTGATAATATAACTGGAGGAGTTCTGAGGAGGGGGATGCGATCCATCTTTAGCGTTGCCATTGATTTCTTTCTATTTCGGTTAACATACGTCGCTTTTCTGCCTCAGAGTGAAATGTGAAACACAAAATGATGGATATTTGGCTAGAGCTAACGACGTGGCCTTTTAGCCAATACAGAAAAGTGGTGCACTTTTGCTTCAATTGACAAAGTTAAACGTGTAATTTCGGTTTCTATGAAATGATCGGATCTGATCTTCTCATTTGATGCATTTTAATGCATTACGCGCAACAGCAGGTGATCGAAGTATACCCTTTGATACTCCCAAAGTACATTATTAGGTTAGGTTAATGTGTTACTGGAGCCAACGTATTTGTGTCAATTGACACAGTTTGGGGTTCTGCGTGAAAGAAATCACGTGGATTTGCTTACATGAACATCGTTCTTAGAATGGATGAAGAATAGATCGGACTGCATCATGGTTTCTTATAGATCCCATCTAGCTATAAGCTGACCAGACGTCCTGAGTACAGTCCCTTTTTTAAGCCTCTGCCCCGATTTATTTTGAACGTACAACAGGACGTCAATGACTTATCGCCACAGAATTACTGTAACAATACACCTTCTCTACAGGGTGTACCAAAAGTCCCATTAACCCCCCCCCCTTTGAATTGTAGACAAACCTGCAAAATGTTATTTTAACAGCATGCGTATGATGAGAGGATGGTATACCATTAAATCAGACCAATGACCACCATTTACTACAGAGGATCTGTCTGCACACCGCCATTTTAATGGCACAGTATTATTCACCTCCAGATGCGATATCAAATCCTCCGTAACATGTCAGATCTGGATTTCAGGTGGCCATTTTAAGAGAATACCTCAATGATGTGTTCAGAGACAAATGGATTGGACGAGGATCGCCAAATTTACCAGCACCTCTAAAATGGCCACCCCAAAGTCCAAATCTGACATCTTGTGATAATGCGCTATGGGGACACATCAGACAGAAAGTCGCCCATAATCGTTAACAGACAACTGGGGAACTTCAAGAAGCTGTTCGCAGTGCGTTTGCTTCCCTCACCATGTTACGGAGGATTTCACATCGCACCTGGAGGCGAATATGCCATGAAAATGGCGGTGTGCACACAGATCCTCTGAAGTAAATGGTGGTCATTGGTCTGATTTAATGTTAATGGTATACCTTCCTCTCATCATACGCATGCTGTTAAAATAACATTTGCAGGTTTGTCTATAATTCAAAGGGGTGGGGGGGGGGTAAGGGGACATTTGGTACACCCTGTACATTTACTATGAACTATGTCATTGTTGGGCAGAAATTATTTAACATATCAATGTCAACAATGTGCCATGTTCCAATTTTCTCAAAATATTAGAGTTTCTTCTCTATTTTCCTGCAGGTAATGCCCCCACTGAACGAGTGTTTTCGTACAAAATAGTTTGTGGACAAGTGACAAGAATTGTCTATCAGTACAAACGCTATGTTGATTAATAAGGTGAACTTTATTCACACGTGTGTAAACTTTTGCCAAATGTTATTTGAAAAGAAGGATGTACTGAAGAAGAGCCAATCATGGGGAAAATAACAATGAATCTCTTCTGATTATAAAGAACGCCACCATATTATTTATTTATTTATTTATTTAAAGACATGACACTACATGCAAATGCCCACTTACAGTGTCTTGTATTATAACACTGTTTGATACACAAAATATGCAATCAGCAGAATTAAGGTACAATACTATGATAATATGTGTTACAGTAATATAAAAATTAATATAAGATTAGATATGAAAAAGAAGTATCAAGTAGTAACATGACAGGTGAGATTAGAACTTACACATGATAACCAAGAAAATAACAAAGGAAAAACATATGAGCTTCACCTTACATATAAACGATGATATATAGATGTAATGATAGTAATTAGTAAATAACACAAAAAGAAAAAAAATAGGATGGACTCTTTCGCCTGTACATAAAGAGACTGAACTACTAAACAAAGTTAGTGTTGGAAGTAAGTTTCAGTCTCCCTTTTGAACCTTCGCAAACTTTGGAAGATGTCTATCTTATCATACGTCTTTGCAATTTCGTTATATAACCTACACATTCTCCGAGTGGGTGCCGCATTGGCTGACTTTGTTTGAGCTCTCGGTACTTAAGTTATTTACACAGTATTAGTTTTCAAACATAAGTTTTGTCCCGATTTTTGTTCAGGAAAATTGTAAAAATGTCCCGTTTTGTTGTTTTTAAAAATCTGGTCACCATAATCTTACATTCTATCATCGCTGCGGTATGAGAATTCTTACAACGTTTCCCAAGAGGCTCTCCCCGCCTGTTGTTCCTTCGTCGACTTAGAAGCGGGAGACAACAGCTGCCTGTTGACTTGGCCGCCTACTTGCACGGCTTTACTAGGAATTCATTCAAGGGTGGATGAATTCACCCCCCGAAGGCCTGTTGGAAAATCACTCAACATCGTACAGGAGGAAATAACATAAAAGGCTTGACTGTAGGCAGTGGCGATTCCAGTAATTTCAATGGGGGAAAATATATAATCAAATCAAATATGTATTTAGAAAGGGCATCTAGCCCCAGTCCCCCAAGAGATTTATCGAGTACGCTAGTTCATAAAATAACCAAAATTCTTATTAATCACTTTTCTTGTATAATAACAAGTTTCATTATTTCCACCAAACATCTGGGATGAATAAGTTTTGTGTTGTGCCGGAATCTGTGGCCGAGTGGTGTCGGCCCCCGTGGCGAAGTGGTTAGCACATCGCGCTACGACGCCGGGGGTCCCGGGTTCGAATCCTGGCTCGGACATGGATGTTTGTGATTGTCTGTCCTGAAAAGTCCTGAAATTGAAATATGAATGAAATGATATGAGTGAATGAAGTGTGATGGGGGAAGCTTCCGCATAGGGGCACATCGCGCTGCGACACAAAGGGTCCCGGATTCGAATCCCACTTGGGCTGGTTGTTTGTGAATGTCCATTCATCAATTTCATCACTCATTCCCATCTTCGCAAATTAGCCAAGAGGCACAAAACGCGAAGTAAAATCAATCAATCGATCAGAATAAGTTTTGTGTTGATGATGCTTATACGGTAATTAATGATTACTAAACAATGTATGCATAAAAATAAGTATCAGGGACTTCAAATTTTCATGATCTGGATAGGATTATCCCCCCGAAAGTTATTTATACACACATCACACCAGGCCCTTATATTTTTCACAACATTCCACATTATTTTTATGAAAGCCCAATTTATATATTTTTTTTAGGGGTCCGACAATAAAAATAAATGTCAATGACTGACAACCATGAAACCGTGCATATAGCTAGGACAATGATTCCGTTCTTTCGGAGGCTCAAAACGAAATCTCACCAAGTAACAGGGTGGATCTAAACCAAACGTTTTACTTCTTATAATATAGTAATAATAATAATATAGTTTATAATTCGAGTCGAGCCAAGCTTACGCTTGGCGCGGAACCCGCCTTTATGGCAGTGACCCGCTGTTGCCTCGTTTACCTCCAAAGAAACTTGCGGTCTTAGCCAATTAGGCCCACCTCTGTCCCCTGTTTGGGCAACAAACGGTAACCTTAGAATCCCTCCTCACCGAAACGGCCAGCACGGAAATAGGATTTTGTTAAAATAGCCGTTCTGCGCTGTGAATGGATGCGGTGAGTGGTCCAGGATTAATATCTTAATAAGAGTTATGTGCCTATTAAGAGTGGTAATACTGATAAAATGGGCCGATTGATAATATTCACAATTATTATTATTTCATGAACAGGTTAAAAGATGATACGAGAATAGAGATAGAACAGCCCATTATCTAGTTTATGTCTAGTTAAAATCACTAAAATTTATATAAAAACAGCTGTCCTATCAAAGGAGTTAATGTCAAAAATGTTTAAATTGATTATTTATTGAACACCAAAAAGATTGTTACGTCCAGCTGATGAAAAGTAGAGCCTCTTAGTAGTGGAACGCATGAATTTTCGACGCAAAGCTTTAAAATCACATCTAATCTCTACCTTTATGTAAGTTTTGCGGGAAATAAATTGACTTCATATTGTACAACAGTAAAAAAAAAAAAAAGTATTATTCTTGTATAATTTTGCGCTTCGCAAGTCTTTCGGGGGCTCAGGGACTCCCCTGGACCTTCTTGTATGCACGGTGTGAAAATTTGTCGTTATGGGGTCGCATCCTGCGTGCCAGTGACAATTTCGGTCAGAAAACTACGCGAAAGATACATTGTAAAGAAGCTATTCGCTTCACTTTTTCAGCCTTTTGCACCCAATCGATTGTTCACTTCTTTCTTCTCAGATCCCTACCAGCTTCTGAACGCAGCGAGCAGCCGCTTGGTGGCGCAGGGGTCGGGCCAGATCCAGCTGTGGCAATTCCTATTGGAGCTGCTCAGCGATTCGTCCAACGCCAGCTGCATCACTTGGGAGGGGACCAATGGCGAGTTTAAGCTCACGGACCCGGATGAGGTGGCCCGCCGCTGGGGGGAGAGGAAGTCCAAGCCAAATATGAACTACGACAAGCTCAGCAGAGCGCTAAGGTAAAGAAAATAAATGTCTGTTTTCATTTCTATTTCAGCCGACCTGCGAGGCTTATTGGTTAGTGTTACACGCTGGTAAACCAAGGGTTCCGGGTTCGATTACCAGATATATATAACGGATGGGACCCTTCGATAGATATAGTGGTTAGCGTCACCAGCTTTTGGTTTCCTCCGTTGTATGTCGGATTATATCCTCGATGCATCGTGGTTCATCTCACTTTGAGAAACTAAATATGCTGACCAAGGCAGTAATTTATTTTATTACAAAACATCAACTAAACGCAACGTTTCAACCTTCTGGCAAGGTCTTCTTCAGACTCTGCACCAAGTACAATGTACAGAGTCTGAAGAAGACCTTGCTAGAAGGTTGAAACGTTACGTTTAGTTTATGTTTTATAATAAAATAAATTACTGCCTTGGTCAGCATATTTAGTTTTTCATATCATGGAAACTCATTTTGAACTGTGGGTCCAGTCCCGATTTCGCTTTTCTGCCACTTTTGGCTAATTGCAAATGGTGATAAGGTTTTTAACCTATTTTTCCCTTTGCAGGTATGATAGAAATAATAAGTTATGTCAACGTTTAATTATAAAATGCAACAATTGATGAAGTTCTCGTGTTGCCCACGGGACGAGACGGGACAGGCTTTTAAAAATTCGAGACGAGACGAGATTGATCATGTGTCATAAGACAAACGAATATTTTCGAGACGAGACAGCATTTCCACGAGACTCCACGAGACGAGACAGGCCAAAGTCTCGTCTCGTGGGCAACACTAGTTCTATAGTGCCTAAAAAAACTATTTTGCTTGTTAGAACCTATTATAGGTTTATGCGCCTAAATCAAGCCTTTTTGAAAGGTTTTTATATATTTTTAAATGTTTTACTGGATTTTTATGTCACACAGAGGCATTTTCTTCGTTTGGTCACGAAAAATTCAATGACAAACGTGTTTCCTACTCTCTGTCGATTTCCCTTCCTCCAAGTCCATGGTGTTTTATCAAGGCTCTTCACGAAGCAAAATGTATCTCACCATCATTGCCTGCACAGTCCAAAATGCAAACTTCTGATCCACGCGGTCTTGCTCACTTCCGCTTCAGTTCGGTGCTTTGTGGCATTCATGCCTTGCGAAGTAATGTCTCAGCATTCAAATGTGCATCACTGACCATGTTAATGTTGAAATATAATTTTTATCATATAAATAATCCTCACAGACAAAAAGCGGAGTTTGACTGTGGATAGCATGAATAAAATATTGTTGCCTAAGTATACGGCAAAGAGTGGATTTTAATAGCATATTAAGAATGGTAAGTTCTGCCATCGCCGTAGGGTTAGGCAACACACATAATGTTATGGAAGATAGTGTGTATTTCAGGATACAGGTGTCCCATTTTCATTGCCGGTGACTATACTTATTCAGCATTTTTCAGGAATGTTTAACCTACTTCAGGATTTTTCAAGCCTAACTTAAGATTTTAGGACCTATTTTAGGATTTTTAGTCTATTCTAGGAATCTAAAAGCACACTTTTTAGAACCTAAATATCCGAGGTCTAGTTATAAGATAAAATGGATAAGGGGACACTCACATGGACGACGCAACACGAACCCCACAGAGGATTATACTGGCCGTGAGTAGAGATCAGTGTTGCCACATGAAGGGAAATTTCCCTTTTGTAGGGAAATTTGAACCGAAATTTTATCTAAAAGAGAAAAGGTAATTTCGATGAAAAATACCACAATTTCAGGGAAATTTTAAGATATCTGCCTCTCCGTTTCATATCCACATTTTATTTTTTTTCTGTTCCTCTTATTTCTGCTCCCTTGAATACAACCCTGTATTAACTTATATTTATTTTATGTTTATTGCACGTCGCTTTTCTGTATACCTTCGGATAATTGTAACGTTGGGAATTAACGATTTGGTGGATTCCTGACCAGGATTCAAACCTGGGCATCTGACCAGAAAGCGATAAAGCTGACATGTATGTGAAAATTTTATTTCATTTTTTATTCATACGAACATGGACCAACGGAAATATTATTACTACTACTGCTGCTTCTAATACTACTACTACCACTGCTAATAATAATAATTATTATTATATTTGTTTAGGTGAAGGGAAAAATTGGTCCAAAAAGGGAAATTTTGCCCCTTGGAAAGGGAAATTGTACCATCAGATTGTGGCAACACTGGTCCAGACGCCAGCGCAGGGGTGTACTGATTGGAAGCGAGGTTAACATTTGCGTGTATTAACAAATGGTGAACCTGTTACATCCCTCCAGTCCCGATTAGCTTATCTGAGCATAAGTCGATTTAAAAAAAAAATAGGATGTCATTAGTTTTCGATTTAGTGAAGGAACAATATATAATTCATAAAAAACCGTACAATTTCATCTTTCGAGTAGCAATTTCTCCACTCAACATTTTACAGTGTAGAGGACCCCCACCCCCTGGTTCCTCTTGTCTGCACGGATTCAATAGGAGGAAGAGACACCTACAGGAAAAACAATAAAATAGATGACTACGGCAGTTTTTAAAGTAACGGGTGTCCCAAAAGTCTTTCCCTGATTACAAACTTTATTCATATCCGCTATATGGAAGGTAGAGATGTGAAAGTGGTGCCATAATGTTGGAAAACTAACCAAGTTTTTTTTTTTTTTGTTGCAGGTTTGAGTAACGTGGCTGGAGTGTATCAATGTCAGCGCCCAGAAAACCGGAAATGTTCACAAATCAGGAAAAAGCTCAGCATGTCCTCTGGTATCACGAGACCCGGTCACCAATAACAGTGCAGAGGAACTTTCAAATGTACAGAATACTTTCGTCTAGAATTATCTGCCATCAATAAGTTGGTATTTAAAAAATTGAATTTATCTTCATTCCCAAATCCTGTCAAGTCCAAGAAACATTGTATGGAAAGATGCCACCCGATGTCAAGAGCATTAATTCCGGATTCCTTGGCACTGACACTGCTACACCACAGCCACATTACTGAAACCTGCAACAAATAAACTTGGTTAATTTTCCAACATTTTGGCACCACTTTTACATCTCTACCTTGCATATAGCGGATATAAATAAAGTTTGTAATCAGGGAAAGACTTCTGGGACACCCTGTATTATCGGTCATTACATAGTTATCTATATATACCCTAATTAATATAATTTTAATGATACCGATTTTAAAAATATATTTAATGCACGCAACTGTAATTTATAATCATTATCTATATTTATGCAACATTGCTACCTCATTTTGGGTGCAAATCCTTACCACGGCTATATCTCAAGGGTAGTGGGTTCTTTTTATAATTGTGAATTAGAACAAGCAAAGATCTTCCAATGGAGATTAAATATCATATTATATTATGATAACTTGCTTTACAATACAGGTTAATATCATTTTTGTTTCGGAAACAGAAATATTTATAGCTTTCTTATTCAATCTAATTAATTATTCTTGATATTCTCTAGATATTCACTTCTACGGCATTAGTCTTTTCCCACTATTATAAGCAGTTCACTTCCTTAATTCTTCCTCGGAAAGACTTCCTTTCTTCTCTGCTTGGAACAGACTTCCTTCCTTCTTTGGCTTAGTTGTGAAACACACGCGAGGATCTTTGTATCACTTATTGTAATACATATATACTTCTTTACTTCTTTCTCCGCAACTTAGATCCAAAGGTTTCAATATATATTGTCTTCTTTCCTTGACCCTTTCTAATACTATATCTTGCGCAAGTCCTAATGGGTCTTGTGAGTAAATAGGAGCGGCTCCAAGGGGGTGCTTGCGAACCCCTTAATTTTCTTCAGCGCCCCCTACGTTCAACTGAAAACACTAACGCTTAGAGTGCTTATGCCATGCCGTCATATCGAGCATCGAATGTTGGGTACAGAAGTAAGACCGTTATTATTGTATGCATCAGGCAAGCACTGAAAGAGGTCCTGTACTGGCGGCAGTCTTTATAAATATTAGCGTTAGCATTGTTGTCATGAATTTTTTCTTCCTTTGTTTCTTCAAGTGGTCTGTTTGTGGTTTTCGATAATGGCCTACAGTTTAATGTGGGTTATGTTTTCCTTTCTTTTTCTTTTGCATTGTTGATAAACGCTTTATTTTCCGCCTGTTTGTTCTTCCTCACACTGGAGCAAAAATTTCAGCTGCTTTCAAGGTATCACCAAGTCACTGACCAAGTCGTGCTCGTGAAATTATTTGAAGGGCTCTGGTGTAAAAACATGGTAAATGTCATTTTGGTCATTCTTGAGTTACAAAGCAAAATGTGCCGTCCTTCAATTTTCGAGTGAAATTGCCATGTCATACAATTTGCATTGGACTCACAAGGGAGGTTATCTAAATGTCCCCCTCCGATTTCCATGAAACGTGGCAGGTGTATAGAGTGGCCCAAAGGAAGAAATACGTTTTTTTTTTTTTTGTTTCGGCTAACCACGCTCCGTTACCCTGCTCTGGTCCGTCTATTGCTATGCCCATGCCTATCCGGGAACAACGGCGTCTATGAATTCAGCATCTCTCTACAATTGCACTGCGTTTGGTACCGACAGTCCTACAGTTCTGTGCTGTGTGTGTTCCAATTATATGAGAGTGTTCTTCCTATGCCAGATTTACGTGGTTTCGGGGTCAGATCCCCACTTCAATTTCTCCTCATCTTGACATTTGAGGGGGGTTTTGTCCCCTAAAAACGTTTTTTTAGCTGAAATATAAAAACACGCATTTCTTCCTTTGGGCCCCTCTATACACCTGCAAAGTTTCATGCAAATCGCAGGGGGACACAGGGGTCAGATTCCCATTTCAATTTGTCCTCATCTTGACATTTGAGGGGGGGGGGGTTTGCTCCTTAAACAGTTTTTTTAACCGAAACAAAAAAACACGTATTTCTTCCTTTGGCCCCCTCTATACACCTGACACGTTTCATGGAAATCGGAGGGGGACATAGGGGTCAGATAACCCACTTCAATTTGTCCTCATCTTGACATTTGGGGGGGGGGGTGCCCTTTAAAACAGAAGAAAATTTACTGTTCGTTGTTGGGAATAGTGCGGCAGAAGGGATTTTAACGAAGAGGAAGTTGCTGTGCACTTCGCGTTTTGTCCTGAAGTGGCAGACGAAATGTACAATGTACTATGCATTTTGTACCTCCATTGGTTACTGAAAAGGTTCAAAAATTGTGTCTTTAAAGACAGTGATAATTTAATTTGTATTTCACTACATAGTTCAATAAGACTGCAACGTTTATCTGAATGTTTACACTGTACGACCACTTTCATGGAGTATAAAACTTAATACATATCATCATGTAAGTCCAGGGGGAAGGCAAGGGGGGGACACAGCCTGCCTGGAAAATGAATGTCAATCTAAAGTTATTATATTTCACACATACAATTTCATTTCAGTCAGTAATTTTTGTTAATCAGTGGCGGCGATTAGGGCTGCAGTTGCCCCCGCTTTTTGCTATTTTTTGCCCCTGCATTATATGCTAAACTGTCCTAGCCGAGTTGGTGTCGCGATTCTGACGCTCAGCCTAAAGTGCTGAACGCGCGCCCAACAGTATATCAAAACTTCCACTCAGGGTCGTATATGCCGTAAGGAGACACGAATTTCTCTGTCTTTTAGCTTTTTACATAAGAGAACTTTAATTTCAATGGTAATATTCACATATATCTCTATCATTCCATTCTCTTTCATATTAACAATCAATATTAGCTATCAGTTTCTTCTAACTTCATTTTTATAAACAATATCTTTAATTTTATATCTTCCTCCGAGTGCTGCCATCTATGTTTAACGCCCGTAACTATTTACATATATTAGGCCTATTGGGTACAGTGGGATCCATGAGTATGACCTTGCAAATTGTCCATCACCATGTTCGTGCACTTTATTTGACCCAATCACAGCTTCAAGAATTAAAACTCAAAACAAGCTGTTGACAACTTCTTCACCAGCATACATAAAAATTCATCGCTTAATAACACACAGGATGTAAGAGAAAAATTAATTAAAATAGTCATGGACAATTTGCACGGTAATACTCATGGATCCCACTACGTAACAACAAAATATTCAAACCTAAATAAATAAAAACGGTTGCGTACCGTTTTTGTAAATTGACAGGAAGACTGTTAGATTTTAACGATAGAAGATTGTAAATATTACGGTAATTTATAACAGAATGCATTTGCATGTCGTCACTTTCTTGTGTTGTGGACAGAATGAGACGTGCACATGACGTAGGTAATCACTTGGAATATTCAACATAGGCACACTCATCATAGTTAAGCATAATGCGCCACTGAGACAAGAAAATAATTTTTCAACTTGAAACTTGAACATTTTGCACTGTATAAAAGTAGATAATTGATATAATTACATATCTCAATTTCTCTGGTTTACTTTCGCTGTTGTTCAGATATATCTATAGTGCCACCTCGTCTAAAAAATTCCTGTCACCCACTTTTCCACCAGTTTGCAAATTATGTAATTTGGGCAAGGATTGTTTTTCCCTGTGGTTTCACTTCTTGGTCCTAATTGAAAGCAAGGACCCTTTCTCTTTCTGTACTTAAAGTGGCAGCATTAGCCTAATATCGCTAATACATAGCAATATACTCATCGGTTCTGATACAGGCCTATGTATGAAAATTAGCGTGAATAAAGTGCTAGTTTAATATTCATTTCTTGTGTTCCAGGTACTATTATGACAAGAACATCATGACAAAGGTTCATGGGAAACGATACGCCTACAAATTCGATTTCCACGGCTTGATGCAAGCCTGCCAATCCCAGAACACGGACAGCAGTTACAAGTATCAACCAGAACTGGGACTGTTTTCTTCCTATCCTCACCAATGCTCCGGAAAGTTGCCCCCACTGCTCCCCCCTCCGGCACCGCCACAGACCTCGCTTTTCACCGCTCCGCCATATTGGACTTCAACTGCCTCGGCTTCGAGTCTTTCGTCTATTTATTCCGTAGCGTCGATGAGCGGCGCTAGTGTCACACCTCACAGACCGCCAAGCTTAAGGTATCCCTATCCTAATACGACGCCCAACTGAGAGTAGCAGATCTTATTGTATAGAAAAAGACAACAGTACTCTTCCTTGTTGTAATGTAAACAATAAGTGAATCTGTAAGTGTGTATATATGTTAAGTTGTAGTATTTTGCACATCTCCCTGCAAAACAGTGTTTTAAAGACTGGCGCCTTTTTTTTCCAGGTTAATTTCGACAAACAGTGAAGTCCTTTCTTTATACAGATGTGCTTATAAGAAGTAAATGAATGTTGTTTGTACATATATTTGTTTGGATGTTCCTGGTAAAGTGAGACTCTTTACAGAGAAACGCTGACACTTCTACCTGTTCGCATAAGGAAGTGAAATATGTGATTTTTAAATCGTTCCTGGCAGAATAGATCTCCAAGGAAAGCGCCACTTTCTGAAATGTACAAAGTGTTAAATAATGGCGACTTTCTTCATAATATTGTGTTGTCTCATTTTTTCTTTAATATTAATGGTGAATTTTGTTAAGTGATTTAAAAATCGAACACGAGAAATGAGATTTTTAAAATAAGATGATAAGCAGAAGTTTGTGTTTCTTATTCCTTGTGTGTGATATGTTCGTTGTTTTACTTCATTGTTGTCTTGCAAAATGTTATAACAAAATTACTACATCAAGCTTTGTAGTTTACATTTCTATGTATACTTAAAATGATGCAATTACTATAATATTTTGAGTTTATTTATTTGTCTTAACGTTGTAGTCTTGTAATCAAAGGGATATGAGCTCAACGAGGAACGATTTCAATGATTCAGATTCAACAGTGAAATTTTCATTTTACGCTATCCGTGGAAAACTTTGGATTGATTAAATCAACAGTATGCAATCATGTTCCTGTTACATGGTAAACATTTGTTAGCAACATTTTATGCTTACTCGGGCTTCATATTTACCTTTCATTTTTACGGACAACGAAGTTAGTAATAAGGTGTGTTTTGTACATCGTATATTGATACCCTTGTAGGTTTAATTGTTTCTTCTGCAAATATGCTGTATAAAGAAACAAATTGTCAGAGTACTAAGTGAGGTGAGTATACTATAAATGTAGGAGAGAAGAAGTTTTTCAGAGGGCGAAAAGAGAGAGGAAAGAAAGTGTTTGAAATTAGATCACGCAGAAAAGTTCACCTATATGCGCTGTGGCTGTGGCCAGTTCTGGAACTAACAGTCAGGAATGACTGTGATAAATTGTTTGGAACAATGATATTTCGCATTTATAATACATGAGATATGCCACATTAGAGTAGATGATTGAGAATAAGTTACTACGTAAGTCTAGTTCTTAATTGCAGACCTCAAATTCCATTTCAGCTTGTGAAAAACAGCAGATAGATTAACAAAGTTTGAAAGATTGCTAAGGAAACTGAAGGGTTATAGATGAGGTTATTGGACTACGTGGGGAAGTGATGAGAAGGCAAGATTGCAGGTTCGAATCTCGAGTGAACGAACTATTTTCATTTCTTTATTGGGGATGTAATTAAATTAATGTATTGTCGACATTTATTAGAGACACAATATGAAAACTGTACAAAGTACTTATGCTAAATCTACGTAATTACAGTTAATGTCACTTGGGATTTTTTCCATACAGCTTCTCTAAGACTAAATTAGTTCCTACAGAAGGTAAAAAGGTGGGCAGAGAGAGATATTGGTGGAAATAACTACCCTCTGCATCCCAGGTTTTAACAAGAATGCCAGCTGAAAGTAAAATTTGAGGTTGACTCTTTAAAAGAAAAAAAAGCCGCGTTGATTGTGTGAATTGTGAGGTTTCAGACAGAGATCACGACTCATGTGGCTTGCCAGCAGTAAATACACATGTCCAGTTTGCCAAGGTGCATACCATTGTAAGCAATATATTTTTCAACGGTTAAAAATTACAATGGCATTAACAATTAGTTCAAAACTAATGCTTTATTAATACAATAGTCAATTGACATAGTGACAAGTACATTTCAAGGCACTGCTTTATTACATCCCCCTAACAGTTTTTAAAAGCATTATGTATTTAGTCTGGAGTTGGACCCCCCCTGAAAAGAAATCCTTTCTATGCTCTCCCCTCCCCCACCCAAAGCTGGTCTTTCTAAAATGACAGGGCCAGAAAAAAAGTAACCAGGAAGCAGAAGTGGCGGGAATATTTTGTGGGGAGTTAATATAGCCCTACATACTTGACAAAAATGCGCGCTACGATGCCGGCTTGGGAAAGGATGTTCGTTGCGAGTGTCCCTTGTGAATTGTGCTTTCAACAGAGGAGGGGGAGTCGAACACAGGACCTCTTCATTATAATGCGACAGCGTTATGCTATTGGGGAAAAATATACAAAAAGAACTCTCACCAAACGTGTCATTTTATCACCACAGATGATGTGTCAATTTTAAGAGGGGGATTGCCTGAGACAAATATTTGAGACTTTCGGAAAACAACGTCATTGTTCACGGAATTAGCTGCCGTGATCCACTAATGAAACGCTGTGCGATTGAAACTACCAACCCAACTTTCTAAGAGGTATGAACTAATGAAACTCCATTTTTGGAAGAGTAAGTTGTGGTTGATTTGTTTAATTTAAGTCATTTTTCTGCTAATTTTGATAATGACGACTATAATGTTCAATGGTGATTGGATGAATATAACGAAGGGCCGAAAACAAGCACATGCTGACACTCAAAATACAAACCCTCATAAATTATTTCTTTGACAGTGGTTCCAGGCGCCAGGGACTCGTTGCCCTGAAAGAATAAAGTTTCCAGTTATGCAGCACAGGTTAGAAGTTGACATTCTAGTGTGTTCGAAATGGTCACGCCATACAACCTAAGTCATCTATGAAAAATAGATGAATTATTACTGGTACGGTGATCAACTTCGATTAGTGTTGCCCACGAGACGAGACTTTGGCCTGTCTCGTCTCGTGGAAATGCTGTGAAATGCTGTCTCGTCTCGAAAATATTCGTTTGTCAAAGGGACACATGATCAATCACGTCTCGTCTCGAATTTTTAAAAGCCTGTCCCGTCTCGTCCTGTGGGCAACACTAACTTCGATGAATTCCTTGTGTCCTAAATCATTTTGTTACCTCAATAAAATATGTTCATGTAACCATATATGTATTGCTTCTCCCGCATTAGTAACATGACAGTTCAGAAAACGAATAGCAACTTAGTTAATAATCTCTTTAATTCTGAACAGATTTTTCAATCATACTTGTTTATTACTTATGAGTGATATTTCGTCAAAATAGCCTTTCATTAGCCTAGCAATACTTCGTGGACAATGAACAAAGAATTTGATTTTCCGTGTGTGTTAAATCATTCCTAATAAGACGTTCATTTTAATCCAAACATTCAGTGGCGGCTTTAGGAGGAGTGGGAAGTGGGGGATGCAGTTCCCCCCGCCACATTTTGCCACTTTTTGCCCCCGCACTATGGCCACTTCATGCTAAGCCTTTTCTGCCAAGAAAAGTATATTGTCCTTGCCCCTCAAATGTTGGCACCCGATCGCCGCTACAACAAACATTCAGATAGATTTGTCAGTTGTACAAACATTGTAAGCTAAAAAAAGTAACTCCCCACGAGTAAGAAAAAACAGTCAAAACTCATACCATGAAAATACTATGCTCAGAAACGTGCATTTAAATTACGAGAATCTTCACGATTGTCTACCATCGCACTTTCTATCACTGTCGCCAAATACATAAAATCAAGTATATGCCTTGTATTTGCAACACAAGCTTAAACTTAATTCACATTTATTTCATGAAAGGAAATGTGATTAGAATGTATGGCTGCGCATGGGTAAACACTTCCTTGAAATAATTGTGTCCATCAGAGACAAAGCGAAAGGAACTGGAACAAGATGCGAGAATAGATTAGAAAAGAATAAAGAGGAAAACAATAAAAGGAAAGGGAAAAGAAGTAAGAGGAAAATCGGGAGTGTAAGAGAGAGGGGAATACACACGTCTTACATACACATATATACTCGTACTATATATGGTCTTACATTTATACTGCCCACCCTAATCTATCAATATGGAGCTTCTACCCACCCGGTCGAAAATTTCTGGCGCCGCTCCTGGCCACGGGGGGCAGCTCATATATAATTGATTATCTTACTTCATTTACCAGCGAATTACTTGTTATTAAGACTCAAGGATTTTATTCGTTAGCTTAGTTTTGTTACTCCTATGTGGTCGCAGAATAATTTGGTCACAGATTGGAAATGAATAAATTATGTGTAGTCATTTTGAATCTGCTGTACGAAATCACGTTTATGTGTAAATTAGTCTGAACCACGGAGAAGGTAAATAAAGGTGGAGGGGAACAAATAAATCTTGTGCCACGGAAACAGGGATTCTTCTAATAGAGTTATTTTCGGTGGGTCTGGATACATACTATGTGTGCTCCTGTTTAATATCCATTCATTTTTTCTTTTTATACTTTCTTCTCGCGCGCGCTCTCTCTCCCTCCCTAGAAAAGAAAGAGAGAGAGAAAAGAGGAAAGAAGGGGTGAGAGAGAGAGAGAGAGAGAGAGAGAGAGAGGGTTGGGGTGGGAAAGGGCTACGGAGAAAGAAGGAAAGGAGAAAGAAAGAAGGAGAGAGAGAGAGAGAGAGAAAAGAAAGAGGAAGAAGAAGAGAAAGAAGGAAAGAGAAGGGAGTCAGTAAGGTGAGATGGAATGAGGTTTTTCTTTCTCCGACTGAACTTTCATCAAGACATTTGCCTCCCTTAATCAGGGGGTCTGCGCACGCCTTTGGCTCAGAGATGTTAGTTTCTATGTGGTGTAGATAAATTAAATGAAAGGTAGTGTCTGCTGCCACGTTCTTTTTCTGCTCGAACCTCAAAAAAGATGCGCGTTGCAGTAGACTCGGTCTTTGTCTTATCGTGATTTCATCATGCTATGTATGCAATTACGTCTGTAACGCATACTGTGAAGTTGTAGCGATTACTTTCACAAAAATGTTTTAAGATTAGGTCCCTCAGCATTCTTCTAATAATAAACCTAAATGCTCTCGTAGTTAGGTTAGGTTCTGTTTGCATTACAATAATATCGCAAAATGCTTTCTAAAGAAAAAAGGTTCTAAATTACCTGTACATTCATTCCTACTAATCATAAACTTGCATTTCTCTCGTCTTAATCTGTTCGCAAGATTTGTAGCATCCTCTTAGCAGACGGATTACGTGGCAGGAGCAAATTTGACGCTTATTCTTACTGCTGACACGTGCGTGGAAGCAGACTCGGCCTTAATGAAAGTATAAATTATATTATGAAAAATGCTCCTTGGTGGTATATTACTTCAAGGGTGATATGTTTCAAATTGCTATGACCTGGTACTCATGCACAGAGGCCAACTTCGAGTACCAGTGTTGCCAAGTTGGCCCTTTTGGGGCCAGAACTGGCCCTTTTGAGTGCGTACTCAGCCCCAAAATTCAGCAAAAGCCCCAAGGGGCTTTTTAGCCCTACAGAGAGAAATCTTGCTACAAATCTAGCCCTTTCAGTAATGAAATATTTTTTTGGCATTTTCAGTAAAGTAAACTCATATTTTCAGCTTAATAAGAACCATTGCAACACGCAAAGAAGAATTCACGTAACCGACACCCCTCTGCACCTGCAAGCCAGTGTTGCCAATCTCCGAATGCAGGATTTCCCTTTTACCAGTGTAAAATTTCCCTTTCTCGACCTAAATTTCCCTCGATTTTCAAAACACATCTGAAGCTGTATCTTTGTATTACTATAACTGTTAATCAGGACCATATATAAGGGGGTTTAGTGGGTTCAAACCCCACATTGAATAAAATACTAGAAACTGATCATAGTTTCTTAATATAATTATCCTAAAATAAACATTTGAATTTTAAAATAAAACACTAATGTATCGAAAAAATCCCCAAACAAAAAAAAAATCTTCTGCGGAGCAATGATTGTCGGACTGAAACCCACCCATTGTCAAAGCTTAGCTAGCGGCCTGCTGTTAATATTTTTCTTTTGACGCCTGTTTTGCCTGAGGAACAAACTTTATTATTATTATTATTATTATTATTAAATATTTATGAAAATCATAAAGCTATACACCTACACTTACACTCGTTACCTTTAACTGGTTGTAGCCAGCCTTTGAACTGCGGGTCTTCCTGCCACTCAATACGAATTTTTTTCACATGTTTCCCAGATATCTTTTCATCCGCAGATAAATCCCCACGACGTTCTCTAACTTTTTTGGGAGTTGCAGGTAGCTTCCTATTAGTCACCTCTTCCATTCTCCTTGCAACGACACAGGACACACAAAGTTACACACACACAGCCACTAAGACACGTTCTGAAATGATGGTTGGAACAAGGAAAGAAGTTGAAAATCGCATCGCAAATTCTTTCCAGGTGCAGCGCGGCTCGTGCCTTGAGGTCTTTCTATGAAACGCGACAAATATAAGACTGACCGGTCAAGGTCATCTATAACAGGGAGAGAGAAGCTTACTGAAAAGTGTCACTGTTGCTAACTATTCATTTGGAAAAAGTACACGCTGAAAAAAAATATTTTCGAACTTTTTAAAAGAACGAAAATGTGAGTTTAAATTTCCCTGTTTTTTAGCTATTTTTCATTAAATTTCCCTTTTCCCTTTTCACCCTCAAATTTCCCTGTGCCTAGGGAAATTTCCATGCTTTTGGCATCACTGCTGCAAGCTCGTCCTGCGACCCCTCCTTGGGGAGCAGGTAGCAAGCAAGTGCACATTGTCACTTTATCCCCTTGTTTCTGGTTTTGGTATGCTGTGTAGCCCGAGGCGAATTACGGATAACGTCGATTCCAGGAGCGAATCTTTGTTCAGTTGCATTGCATCTGGTCCTTGAAAGTTCACAGAAATGCGGTGTGGAATCGACGAATCGTTCGTAACAGTGAGGCTGGCTAGAGTCTAGTTTACGTCCTTCTTGCCCGTTTACGTCCTTCTTGCGCACTCCTTCTTGCCCGTTTACAAAACTGTGCTAGCAGACAGCCGGCGCTCCGGCCTCCGTAGGGTAAGTAGGTTTTTCTTTTTACACTTTCTGTCACTAACCATTCACGGGAACGAGGTATGCCTACGAGGTTAGGTTAGGCCTGTTAGGTTCGGTTCCATTAGCACTCATTTCACCCCTAAATATGTGCTTCATCATCGAAAAATGTCCTCAGTACATTCAATCACGCATATCCGGACAACATCGGCTTTTCTCGTTTTCCTCCTCCAGGAAATTTTTCCTCGCCTTGGGATTTACTTGTTGAATTCCTTATGCAATAACCTTTCCAACGATATATCACACGTATTCCTTATGAAAAGGACGTAAACTAGACTTTTACCGTGAGGCTCGACCAGACTAGTTCGTGTGTGCTTGAGTTTCAGAAATTTTGCACCAAAACACCCAAGAATTAAAAACCAGGGTAACATTATCGTATGGGTAAAACGGATTCCTTCAAATTTCCTTCAAATTTACAGGAGAAAGTACTTACGGAAATCATTTTCTTGAGCGTTTTGGAAGTTCCTGAATGTAGATTTGATCCATTTTAATGTGAATGCGTTTTGTTTTCTGCGAAAATCTCTGTCCGACACGCTGTTTCTGATCCCGCCATTTGCTTTTTGCATGAGAGTGCAATGTTCCGTGTGTTAAGACGATGCAACCCCGTAGCCAGTGTTTCAGCCTCGCCGTGTTTTCACTAGAACCACCTGTCGAGTTCGGAACAAGCCATTTTTCCCGAAAACTTATCGCACAACATTGTAGCAACATTGAGTTCGGACGTCACAGGAGAGAGCTGTTTTTACAATTTCTCTTTGTATTTATGCTAATGGAACCTAACCTAACAGGCCTAACCTAACCACGTAGGCATTCCTCGTCTGACGTCAATATTTAAGGTTGCAAGATTGTTGTGCGTAAAGGAAGAGAATTAACGAATTACGAAAGAAAGATGGTTCCGACCCGAATGGGTGTCACTTATCGCACAACACTGTAGCAACATTGTGTTCTGACGTCACAGGAGAGACCTTTTTCATGTTAGGCAATACAAAGGTAACGCGTCTCTTAGCGAAAATATTATTTTTTCTTTGTATTTATGCTAATGGAACCTAACCTAACAGGCCTAACCTAACCACGTAGGCATTCCTCGTCTGACGTCAATATTCAAGGTTGCAAGAGTGTTGTGCGTAAAGGACGAGCATTAACGAATTGCGAAAAAAAGATGGTTCCGAATTGCGAAAGAAAGATGGTTCCAAATTGCTGTGTATGGACAATGAACGTGGTAAATCGCAAGGTTATTTTACAAGTTCTACACATAAATGCGACGTATTAGCATAATTTCAAATAGGGGCACGAAAGTAGATATTTTCCGGTGAACGAGATTGCACCACTGCATAAATCGACAAAACAGTCTCAGAACGCCCCCTAAACCTGTATGCTATGACGGCCATAATGTGTTACAGATTCGAAACAACAAGTAACAGTAAGTACTCGTAAATAGAGAAAATAAACATTATCTTAGTTAGAAATGCATTATTTCGCCTTAAGAAATGTTCCGCAACACGTTAGCAATGTAAAGAAGTCCGAAATATATGATTCGTAGGTGTTTCACCCATACGATAATAGTACCAAATCCAGATTTTTTTTCAGTACGCAGCCGCCAACTTTGTAAATCTAGCCCCTTGGATGTGAATTTTAGCCCCATTTTGGGTGCGATTTAGCCCGTTTTTCTCTCGTGCTGTTGGCAACACTGTCGAGTACCATGTTTGAAGATTGCTCTTCACAGTTTGCTATTTATTTATTTATTTATGCCAGGTAAGTGAAAAACCTTCAATTATAAAATGAAATCTTATTGCTGCGTGATACATCCTACTTTTTTTTGTTGTGTGTTCATTGAATAATGTGGTAACAAGCCGAAAGCAGTCGAGAGCAAATTGTTTTAGAACAACAAATTCAAACTGAATAAAAAATAAGCATGTCAAAGGATCTTCTCTTGATAATAAATAAGCTCACTGTGAAATTTATTAGGAGCGATTTTACAATACAGGGAATTTCTCCATTTTGTTTGAAATTCGGCATACTCACTAATTTTGGCCCCCTAATCACGAATCTGCAGTCAAAATTTGGCGCTCACACGTGGAAATAGCAAAATAATCGAAATTAAGTTCTTATTTCCACACCCTCGATTTCCGAATTTCCCGCCGGTTCCGGGCTCCGCCCCTGGGGTAATCGACCTACCGCCCCCAACCGCTGTCGCGGCCCCGCCTATATCTATAGACTCCCTGTTAAGGGCATGTTAGAAAGTGGCCGGATTCACCTGCCCCCAAATAAGCGCCAAATTTATACGTGAGCGCCAAATTTTAAGTGCAGATTCGTGATTAGGAGACCCAAATTAGTAAGTAACCGAAAATTCAAACAAATTGGAGAAATTCCCTGTATTGTTAAATTATACCATTTATTAATGTTCTACAAACATTATCTGGACACTAATAAATAAATATAATTATGAAAATCCCAACACGAATACTTTCAAGGTATGTTATCTACATGATTTCACTTTCTAGTTTGTGTTTTTTCATTACTTTGTATGATATTAAAAACTACAACATCCGTAAGAGCCCCCAAGTGTATTTTTCAAAAGTTGATTTTATAACAGACAGGCTAATCGGCACTGAATTTACTGTTCATTTTCGGATCTTGACTAGTGTGCAATGAACCTCAAACCTGGAATATTAGATTATTGCATGTAGCTCTTTATTTGTCTTTCCAACATGAAATAATAGCCTGCCCAAATATCAAGTAATGCCTCTGTGATATTAATTATTTGCATATTACTAGGGGTGTGCAGGATGAAAAAATTCTGGTCAAAACTGAAAATGTTCAAAATATCCTGACACAATGAAAATTTCGGTACTATTATCGTATGAGGGAAACACCTACGAATCATATATTTCAGATTTCTTTACATTGCTAACGTGTTATTTTCGAATGCGGAACATTTCTTAAGGTAAAATAATGCATTTCTAACTAAGATAATGTATATTTCTTCTATTTACGAGTACTTACTGTTACTTGTTGTTTCGAATCTGTAACACATTATGGCCATGATAGCATACTGGTTTAGGGGGCGTTCTGAGTGTGTTTTGTCGATTTATGCAGTGTTGGAACCTCGTTCACCGGAAAATATCTACTTTCGTTCCCGGATTTGAAATTATGCTAATACATCGCAAACCATTGACGTTAGCCTCACAAACCATTGACGTTAGCCCCACAAACCATTGACGCTAGCCCCACAAACCATTGACGCTAGCCCCAAAAACCATTCACGTTAGCCCCAAAAACCATTTTCCGTAAGGTTAGGTTAGGTTAGGCAAGCATAGTTAAAAAAAAAAAAAATTAAAAATACTCGATACGTCGTTCTAGTGAAAACAAGGCGAGGCTGAAACACTGGCTATGGGGTTGCATCATCTTAACACACGGAACATTGCACTCTCGTGCAGAAAGCAAATGGCGGGAGCAGAAACAGCATGTCGGACAGAGATTTTCACAGAAAACAACATGCATTCACATTAAAATGGATCAAATCTACATTCAGGAACTTCCACAACGCTAAAGAAAATGATTTCCATAAGTACTTTCTCCTGTAAATTTGAAGGAATCCGTTTCCCTCATACGATAATGTTACCGAAACTACTTACGGTAATAAGTTCCTGTAGCATTGTCTATATTGTCTGCATATATTATGGTCCTTTCTGCAAAATAATGTTTATACCATATTTACTCATGTATAACATGCACATTTTTTCAAAATTTTTATCCCCAAATTGTGGTGCGTATTATGAACGGAATAATTCAGACAGCCAACATGAAACCACACATGTTTTCACTATGTCACTGTGTGTAACAGGTGCAAATGCAAATTCCCATGTTGGATTTCTTTTGTAGTAATATTTATGAAGAAAAAACTCTAAAACTGAAATGGCTTTTTGAAATGAAATTTGACTTTTAATTGTAAGTTTCTACACACCTGGCAATGAAGGAATATTGATCAAAATAACAGATCTCACTAATAGAATAATAGGACTAGTGTTGACAATTGAACATTGTGGCCTTAAAACTATAAAACTATCTAAACTATTCAAAATAGTTATAAATAGGGGACCTTTGTGGATCAAAAGTACTTTAAAATATTAAGACTGAACCAATACGAATGGTAAAGTGTGTTGGAAAGTACCAGTTGTGTTGCATTTACAATTCAAGTAGAAAACTCACCCACTAATATTTTGAATAAATTTTAATTGTTACAATTTTCAAGCATCAGTATTGGTATTGATTCAGCCCTAAAAAAATATATAGATGGGTCTTCATATTGCAGAAAATTCAGTGTAAATACATCTCCCAGTTTTAATGTTATAAGAAATGCAAGTTAGGGATGAATGTGCCATTTTATGTATTGTGGAGTACTCAAACCTTGAAAAAGGAAGGTAAAAAAAAGATTGGAAATATAGAGATCCTCATATTCTTGATCTCGGCCATAGTTGGGAAGATCTTGCCCGGCCATCTTTACCCACCAGGTGCTCATTGGGTGGACCTTACAGCCATGCAGAAACAGGGAAATGACTGGAAAAATTCCTGGTCCAAATCACCTGCCTCGGGATTCGAACCCGGGTCTTACACGTGGTAGCCAGATGCTCTACCAACTGAGCTACTGTGGCTCTAAAACCTTGGAAAAGTATCCAATTAAATTCAAAGTTATATCTGCTGATGCCCTAACTTTCTTCTCACCCTATCTAATTGCATGTTAATATTTTGTGTGTGTGTATGAGCATGTACTGTGTCTTCAGGCTGCTCAAGGTTTTGTTAACCTACAAAATGATCCAATACGTGTATCTTGAAAAAATAAGAATACTCCTAATGTGTGTCTTTAATGCATGTTATATTTAAATATTTCTTTGTTTTTATCCAGGTCAGCAGCAAATTATTCGAAAATCCATGGTGGAACTAAAGGAATTATTGAAGTACAGGAAAAAGGAGATGGGTAGTGTAACAAATATTGCCACAGTCCTTGGTCAGGGAGATGTAATTGTCCCAGACTGGTTGGCTCCCACAGAAAAGGACAAAATACCCAAGTCGGAGCATATTGCCTTTCCACGACCACAAAAAAGGATCAGGTATGGCCTGTTGGCCAAAGTATGTTGATTTTCAACACGAGTGTCCCATACACGTGCATAGTAGGGGCAATATCACTTGAATGTTTGGAGTTACGAAGAGCCCCCCTGAGAATCTTGAAAAGCTCCCCCGTGAGAAAACTCCTATGGGCGCCATGCACTTGACCAATGTATTTACTTGAAATATCGAAAGAAATGGAACACTTATTTATTTACTTGTTATGAGTTCTTTACTTGCACACTGCCTATGTTTCATACTAAGGGTTAGTGGCGGCGAGGGGGGGCGGTTGCCCCCCACTTTTTGCCACTTTGTCCCCGTTCTATGCTATACCTTATGTACCAAAGAAAAGTAAATTGCTCTTGCTCCCCATAGTTTTTGCACCTTGCTCCCCTAGTTTTGGAACCCAATCGCTGCCACTGTTTAGCATTAGAAGTACGGACTTTTTCATTATATGAAAAACAAGGACTATGTTCAACGTCTCTAGCACATGCAAGAATACACAGATTCTAATTGTTTCTTTTTTATCGTGGACGGAAAGAAATTGCCTTTATTTTGATGTATAACACATGTATAGTAAGACCAAAAAATAAATTGTTTCACATTGTTGAAAATCACATAAAATGCCCGGGTTTCTGAGTTATTGCCAGTTTAAATACCCTGGGATTCAATGTGTTAAGTAGTGATTTTCCTTTATTGTTCAGTGTCTCCCTGATAGCATGGCAGCCAATACTGTCACCTTGTAATCACAAGGTTCCAGGTTCAATTTCCAGTTGAGGCACGTTGGTTTAAATCCAGGAAACATGATGCATACAAGAGAAGGGATTCACTCAAGTGAATTGTCATCGGTTGGTAATAATATTTAATATTAAAATACTTATTATTCACTTAAGATTCGTTTAAATATTAAATATTGAAACATTCTTAGTAGGGATGGACCGATATGAAATTTTACCTGTTACTAATAAAATGCCGATATAAAATTTACCAATACTGATAAATTCTACCGTTCCAATATAAAATTGCAAATGGTTCATTAACCTCCTTAATACATGTATGTTACCAGATGAACCAAGCTTCTGCAAATCAAATGAAGCTACATTTATGTAGACATTTAATTTTTAAGAGTAAAGAATGGAAATTATATGCTTATATACATAAAAGTTACAACAAAATGGCACAATATTGCACTAAGTTGTAAAATATTTAAGGATGTATTGGGTCGTTAAATTATTGGAAATTTTAGCATCGATATGCCTATATCGGCCAATATCGGTAGAGTGCTGATCAATGTGGCCCATCTCTGATACTAAGACAAATGCATATTTCGTATTTGATGGAAACCCAAAATATGAAATAACAGCCATAATGTTAATTTTTAATGTTTTGAAAGTTTTTAAGGTGCATTTTCCTACCATATTATGTCGCGAAATAAACTGCAAAATGTGCAATAAACTCTTAAACAGGAAATTTAAAGTTGATTTATCCATGTGACACTTCCTGAAGTCTGAAATATCCTGCGAGTTATGCAAATTACGGAAAAATGATTAATTCTGCTGTAAATGTTTGGGAAGCAAAATCGGACTCATTTATTTAGGAATAAATTTAATACTCTGACAACTACAAGGTGTACAACTTTGCTTCCGCCGTTTTCCGACAGGTGGCAACAACAGGAAGTAGCGGTCGAAAGAAGCAGATCGCACACGTCATGCAGTTAGCTTGGACCTCTGTCAAGATAACCCCATTCAAACATTAGTCGAGTGGTGTGTGCATCGTGAAGTTGTTCGCGATTGAAAATGTCAGTGTACGAGCCAAATTCTCGCCATTTGCGGGAGGTTCTACTTTTTTGTTTCAATATGAAGAAAACTGTGGCTGAGGCTCATCGAATGCTCTCCACTACGTATGGTGAGGACGCTATAAGTGAGAGAACCTGTCGTGAGTGGTTTCAACGCTTCAAGAACGGTGACTTTAACGTCGAAGACCGGCATAGTGGTGGAAGACAGAAAGTTTTCGAAGATGCAGAATTGGAGACATTGCTGAGTGAAGACTCGCGTCAAACTCAAGAAGAATTGGCACGATCATTGGGAGTGACACAGCAAGCCATTTCAAAACGTCTGAAAGCCATGGGTATGATTGTGAACAGTTGCTTCAGAGGCAAAAACGGAAGGGATTTCTGCATCGGATTGTGACCGGGGACGAAAAATGGGTTCATTACGATAACCCAAAATGCAAAAAATCATGGGGATATCCTGGCCATGCTTCCACGTCGACGGCCAAACTGAATATTCATGGCTCCAAGATCATGCTCTGCATTTGGTGGGACCAGCTCGGCGTCGTGTACTATGAGCTGGTTAAATCAAGTGAAACAATCACAGGTGCTCGTTATCGAACGCAATTAATGCGTTTGAGCCGAGCATTGAAGGACAAACGGCCGCAATACAGCGAGAGGCACGACAACGTGATTTTGCAGCATGACAACGCACGACCCCACGTTGCTAAAGTGGTGAAAACGTACTTGGAAACATTAAGATGGGACGTCCTACCCCACCCGCCTTATTCTCCAGACATCGCTCCCTCTGATTATCACCTGTTTAGATCAATGGCTCATGAACTGGCTGACCAACACTTCCGATCTTATGAAGAAGTCAAAAAGTGGATCGATTCATGGATCGCCTCCAAAGATGAACAATTTTTTAGACGCAGCATTCGTACGCTGCCCGAAAGATGGGAGAAAGTAGTGGCCAGCGATGGACATTACTTTGAATAATGCCTGGGTAAGCAATGTTTTTCATTACAGCGTCATATTTTTGGGGAAACACGGCGGAAGCAAAGTTGTACACCTTGTACATAAGGAGGGAAAAGCTTATTTTGTGGAATAAGTAGTTTTTGAATTAATTTTATGGTCATATTCACCATTTTAACACCAAAGTGTAATTTTATTTACGGCTTTTTATCTTGAAATGTCCCCAGTTTTTGTACTGATATCTTGACCTTTTATTCACCATAAATATGTGACTCTACTATGTTCTTAATAATTGCCTTTTATCACTTTGTTGCAGATGGGAGTATTCTCTATGAACGTGTTCCCAATCGACCAGAGTTGGATAAGCCCAGCATCAACAATGTATCTATCACCTTCATTATTAAAACGTAGGACTTAAGAGGAAGTGAATGGAATGGAGTGAGTATGGCGCTTCTTGATTGGTCTCCATCTTGTATTGTAAAAATCTCTTGTGCTGCATGTTAAGTGGTCGACTGGTTCAAGTCCCATCCAGTTTATAGGTGTTCTTTGCAAGTGTCCCTTCATCAGTGTCATGTAATCATCATTCATCCACTGTGTTGTGATTAGCCAGAAGTGGCTGAAAAGTGAAGCTAAATGAAGGGTTTGGGTGTAAAACATGGTGACATTTTGGTCATTTCTGAGTTCATTAAGAAACAAGGTTATTAGAAGCTATACTGTAGATAAATTGTTTTCGTATTGTGTTTACCAATTTCAGAAGGCTTCACTGAGTCCAATGCAAATTATATGACAAGGCAATTTTACTTGAAAATTGAAGGATTGCACATTTTACTTTGTAACTCAAAAATGACCAAAATGTCACTTCCATGTTTTACACCCGATCCCTTCAAATAACAACAAATACAATACAGGGTGGGTCAGAAAAACCTGATGATTTTTTAAATGATATAACTAGACCTCGGATTTTAGTTTTTTAACCAATTTTTCCCTTTTCAGATAAATAAGTTAAGTCTGAGTTTCATTAAAAATGCAACAACTGATGAAGTTTTTATAGTGCCTAAAATAACCTATTGTGCTTGTTGGAACCTATTTTAGGTATATGAACCTATATCAACCCATTGTTTGTTTTTATATATATATATATATTTTTTTAGGTTTCGCAGGATTTTTTATCACCCAGATGTATTTGCTCTGTTTGGTGATGAAATTCTGTGACTAACATGTTTGAAACACAGTAAATAAAAGGAGGTAGTCTTTATTCATGTGCTACCCTTACAACCATATTATTTTCCTGTAGTTTACAGTTATTACAAGCATAAGAAGACAGTTTTTCTTTGTGACGTTTCAGGAGAACGCACGCTCCTTTCATCAAACATTTATTTTCATTTTGACTAAAGATACAGTTATAGCAATGGTTAGTAATTTTGTGAACAAGAAGAAACCGTTATTCCACTTTAAAAAAATTGGCACTATATTGTTTAACTTGTATCTTCTCAAAAATCTGATTCTCTGAAGTGTTGTTTGAATCTTGATTTTGATATTTCTGGCATATTATTCATTATTCATCTATTATGGGGAGAGAGGTACGTACATTCCAGAAATATCAAATCAAGATTCAAACAACACTTCAGAAAATCAGATTTTTGAGAAGATGCAAGTTAAACAATATAGTGCCAATTTTGTTGAAGTGGAATAACGGTTTCTTCTTGTTTACAAAATTACTAACCATTGCTATAACTGTATCTTTAGTCAAAATGAAAATAAATGTTTGATGAAAGGAGCGTGCGTTCTCCTGAAACATCACAAAGAAAAACTGTTTTCTTATGCTTGTAATAACCGTAAACTACAAGAAAATAATTCTACAATGCAAGCAATGCGTACATACAAGATAAACTATTACAACCATATGTATGCCATAATTTTTGGAAGAAAAAAATGATTTACACCAACATTAAGTATGGAAAATAACATCTTGCAAATGGCACACAATTTGGTTCACAACCTGCTGGAGTCGGTTGCTGAAACTTCTCTTTTCTGGGGAAGATAAAACCTGTTGATTGTTGTTTTATTATTGGGTCGTTGGTGGTGTCCTCAGAGGTGGAGATTCCTCTCCTCACTAGCTGCAATTTCACTCACCATGGAGGTGTAGAACACAATGCACTTTCATTGTTGAAACACTATTTGCAAGATGTTATTTTCCACACTTAATGTTGGTATAAATCAAATATATTATTTTCAATAAAAATGGCATACCAGCCCAAGATGTGGGCTATCTCACTATGTCACGTGGTCCTAGGCTATGAATAGAAATAAATTTACCAACTCCTCAGAAATCAGGTTGCCAACTTATAGGAAATCAGGTTGCCAACTCATAAGAAATCAGGTTGCCAACTCATAGGAAATCAGGTTGTGAACTCCAGAATCAGCATCATCATCTCACTGATATGAATAATATTATTTAAATATGTGATCGATTTTTCTCCTGTATTTTATTCTCTCTTTCAGGCTGCACAGATAGCCTAGCTAGTCTAGAGTATCAGGGACGGCGCCAGAAATTTTCGACTGGGTGGGCAGAAGCGCCATATTGATAGATTAGGGTGGGCAGTATAAATGTAAGACCATATCTAGTATATATGTGTATGTAAGACGTATGTATCCCCCTCTCTCGTACACTCCCGATTCTCCTCTTACTTCTTTTCCCTTTCCTTTTCTTGTTTTCCTCTTTATTCTTTTCTAATCTATCCTCCCATCTTGTTCCATTTCCTTTCGCTTTGTCTCCGATGGACACAATTATTTCAAGCAAGTGTTTATCATTTGTAGCCATACATTCTAACCACACTATTTCATGCATGTTAATACAGTGAAATAAATGTGAATTAGGTTTAAGCTTGTGTTGCAAATACAAGGCACATACTTGATTTTATGTATTCGGCAACAGTGATAGATTGATTTGATTGGTTGATTCATTTGCTTTATTTTACTTCGCTTTTTGTGCCACTTTTGGCTAATTTGCGAAGATGGGGATGAGTGATGACATGATGAAATTGATGAATGGACACTCACTCACAAACATCCATGCCCAGGCCGGGATTCGAACCCAGGACCCCTGGCGTCGTAGCGCGATGTGCTAACCACTCTTTTTTTTATTTTTTTTTTAAAGGAAATACCCCCTACACTGAGGTATCCCCCACTATTCACACTTATTTCACTTCTTACACTTTTCAATTCTTACAGTTTCTCAGTTTCTTTTCATCAGGATAAACACAAATACCCATGCTTTACCCGGGATTCGAACCCAGAACCCCTGGCCTTGTAGCGCGCTCTGCTAACTACTTCGCCACGGAGGTCGACAAACTCCGCTGCGGGAGCCGGAGCGACAGTAATAGAAAGTGCGATGGTAAACAACCGTGAAGTTTCTCGTAATTGAAGACATGTTCCCGAGCTTGTATTTTCGTCGTATGAGTTTTTGACTCGAAGAGTTTTCTTACTCCTTTGGCGATCGATCACTTTTCTTAGCTTACAAGGTTTGCACAACTGACAAATCTATCTGAATGTTTGTAGTAGCGGCGATTGGGTGCCAACATTTGAGGGGCAAGGACAATATACGTTTTCTTGGTAGAAAAGGCTTAGCATAAAGAGTCCATACTGCGGGTGCAAAAAGTGGCAAAATGTGACGGGGGAACTGCATCCCTCACTTCCCGCTCCTCCTAATCGCCGCCACTGCATGTTTGGATTAAAATGAACGGCTTATTAGGAATGATTTGAAACACACACGGAAAACCAATTCTTTGTTCATTGTCCATGAAGTATTCCTAGGCTAATGAAAGGCTATTCTGACAAAATATCACTCATATGTAATAAACAAGTAAGACTGAAAAATCTGTTCAGAATTGAAGAGATTATTAGCTAAGTTGCTATTCGTTTTCTGAACTCTGAATTATTTTGCAGGACAATACTCACGTGCATGTAGCGCAAATCTCCAACCAACGGACAAAAACGTTTTTACGTCTTTGAAAGAAACTAGCAGAGATTTGAACAATACAGTCATTGAAGGCAGAAAGAAGCAGACTCCAGACTTCTGTTTAAAGTATTTATAATGTGTAAAGTAAAATAGGGACTTTTTCATTGGCTCTAGGTCATTGTCTATTGAAGTTCAATTGGAGAGGGGGTGAATATGTGTGTAATGTTCAGTTTAACTTTCCACTTTATTTTAAAAGGTATCTTTATAATATTTTAGTAAAAATCACTATGCTGAAAGGGGGGTGTTGGATGATGAATGGAATACTAAATCAAAAGTTACACTTTTTAAATTTTGCTTTTTAATCTGCTTACCCAGTGTTTTATGAAGGATTTTTCAAAGCAAGCATTGAGTTGATTGTGTGTTTTTTTACTGAATTTTAATACAGGGTAGCTACTCAACTGGGAATTCTGCATGTATTTTACGTGAATTTTTCTCCGTAGACGTGAAAAATTGCAACTTTTATTAATCCAAGTCCCATTGAATTTATTCATACATATTTATTAATGCTCTGAGGCAAGTTTTTCACAGCTTAGCTTTTATTTTTATCGAGGAAGGAGAAGAAAGCTGCGGGGAAAATAAAACAGAATTCTCTCAATCCGTTAACTTTCTTACTGTCTTTTGCAGAACAGTATTGCAAGATAAGAGAAGTTCTTGTACAATTAACAATTTTTTGTAGATTGGTATATCCCGTAACATCACTTGTGTTTCAAGATGTATTTAGAGTCTGAATATGTGGAACTGCAAATGTACCTTAAATTAAATATTGTAAATATATGTACGCTTTAATTGCATTGATTTGAAATTTTTGGATACATTGGAATCACACAGACCATTTATATTGTTAATATATTTGTGTGTGCATATGTGTTAATGGTGAGATTCGTAATACGTTGATGTAGAGAAAACATCTGCTTGTATAACCTTGAATTTTTTGGAAAGTTCACGTCAAAAACCGGGAATTATACTTGAATTTTATTATGGTCCTAGAGTGGCCACACTGTAAGAAATATTTATTTTTCTGTTAATGCTCTCAGATCTGGAATGGGACGAAGGCAGGTGTTTTGTAATATGCTGCAATTTTTTTTCAAATAACAATGTGATTATTGTAACATTAAAATGATATTCCTTTGCAAACGCATGAGCATGAGGGACTCAAACAAGGTTCCATGCAGTACTACTCTACAGGTAACCGTGCCAATAGAAAAAGAGGATTGTGAAGGTAAAGTTTCGTATTTCAACTTTAACTGTGCTTACCATGCCAAACCATTAAAAGGACAATGCTTGGTAACACTAGCTGTAAGATATTAATAAGAGCCCTGTCTGTTGTTCTTTGGATGAATCCTTCCTATGTGTTGCTCTCCAATTCCAACTCCTCCATCCAAAAGGCCAAATAAGGAACTAGGCATTAGAGGCCCTGACATTTTCTCTCCCGTCCTGGGCCGATCGGTCATCAACCATTTAAACGAGAGAACCAAAAGTGGTGGCATGTCACGGATTGGAGGAAGAAAGCAAGTAATGTCATGAATAGATGCCCCAGATGATTTATACTTCAGAGCTACCGAAGCAACCAAGTAAGTCATTCCCAGATGATAGAGACATTAGTTTTATTTATAGATACACAATGTACTTGAGTGTAACTGAAACATGGTTACTTTTAATATTGTACGTTTGTGACATTATTGGCAGAATGGCTAATAAGTAGGCCTAGGATTTTGTTGACCAATAAATTACCAAAAAATGCTCTAGCTATGGCCTAAAAAGACCTAAAGTAATTTTTCTCCTAAAATATGCTAGGAATAATGAATGTGAAACACCAGATTCATAATTCTAGGGTGTTTGGGAAAAAGCTCATAAGTCACCAACTGTGACAAAGAAAATATTACAAGTACAGTGTGTTTCAAAAGTCACGCAACCCAAAATTTGAATTTGTCATGAAAACCGTAAGAGAATTTTACACCAAGTTTTCTGCATTATAAAGCCTCATCCATTGTTATTTTTCAATACGTAATGTTATCAGTTTACTGCATCCAGAAAATTATATAAATTAATAAGTGGCAGAAGACAGCATCAAATTTTTTCCAGAATACCACTTTTCGGTGAGAAATATACATAAGAAATTAACGAAAGGTCATTATTAGACATCCAATGACTGATGGCATTCCAATCTGTCATTTGCAACTAATATTTTCACAAGTTTTCAGAAAAAGAATTGACAGACGATCATTATCTATCACAGTTTTATGTATCAAAAAGCTATATTCAACATCAACTAACGCAGGGTCAGGTTAAAAAGTCACTAGGTTCTAAATCAGTTTCAATGTCTCGAAGCTCCAGAAGTGAGAAAATGACCAACAAATGCCTTATATGACCAAAAATGGCACAACAGATTCATCTTGAAAGTCTTTAATTTGTAGCCGAACAAGTGAGCACTGAAGCAAATATGTTTCTGGGTTACCAGAAAGAAGCTGCAGTCATCAAAATCCTATCCCTTCTATTAAGTTTACCAATTTCGTGTTTTGATAAATAGTCTGTGCACTACTGCACATTGTATCACGTTAAGTAAAGAGGTAAATTTGAAATGAAATGACCATTTTATATCTGACTGTTAAAATGTCAGGTGTCCTCAACATCATAAACACAAAACAAAATTACAATATGCACCTTTGATTTTCTTTTCTTACCTTGGAAATTTTGCAAAGGTGCATGTGTTTTTATCATGATCATTTTTGATCTCATTATTATTATCAAATTAATTTTTATTGGTGCAGTATCAAGAGAAATTTCATACATATTCCATTGTTCCGATATGAAGTTTTAAAATAAAAGTTACAAACATTTCTTGAGGTATTGATGATTCATTCACCTCCTTCATTACTAATTTTTCTTGTATGTATGTATTGCTTGCATTCTAGAATTATTTCTCTTGTAGTATACGGTTATTACAAGCATAAAAACACAGTTTTTTGTTGTGACGTTTCAGAACACTCGCTCCCTTCATCAGACATTTATTTTTAGTTCAAAAGTCAAACTTGCGTGCGTTCTCCTGAAACGTCACAACAAAAAACTGTGTTTTTATGCTTGTACTAACCGTAGACTACAAGAGAAATAATCCTGTATTTAATATGATTTTAGTGAGTTTTGCATTAAGAACGGTAATTATTTGTAGCCTACTTTTAAAATGGGATATTAGCATATGAGAACATGCAATTTTCGTAAAATATCTTTCAAAATTTCACTATCGCTGACTTTTTCCTTGAGCCGACTTCTTTTTGGAGGAAATTCTGTATGCAAAAGGTTTTATAGCTTCTTTTTGTTCACTAATTAAAACTATGATTAATAATTTTTGCTAAGCAACACAGAATGGTATGGAAATTTATGCCTGAAGAAATTTGGGAATTTGTTTCACCAAAATATTTTGTCTGGACTATTTTGTACATTTTTAATTGTTTAAATATTTGTAAGCATTGTAATTTTTAAGTGTGATTGAACACCAAATTGTTTTGACATGGTTAGAACATAGGTGCTGATGGAAAATGTTATAATACTGTTCTTTTAAGCGTTTTTTATTTTTCTTGGTTTCCCAGAACTTTCTCAAAACTTAGACCAGTTGTGAACCTGGAGAAACAGATTTTTCCTAGAAGGAAACGAGGACATTCCTTAGAAGTGCAGAGTGACTACCCATTTAAAGTTGTGTGTGTGTGTTTATCTTAGAGTAAGTTCAATTCCCCTGTGGAGGCACATAGTGGTTCGGATCCCACTTTAAACTGTAGGTCCAGTCCCGATTAGCCTTACTGTGCATAAAGTGGACTTAAAACACCAACTCGGTCAATTATCTTGGTGTAAGCTTGGGAAGTTCCGTGTAACGTAGATGAAACCTTGCAGGAAAAATGAAAATCACTTAAAAGAGTAATATTATATTGTTTTCCATCTACAAAAAGAAGTTAAGGAAGAATTCACACTGAAGCAACATGTGTCGCTTGGGCTGCCTGTCATGCCGCTAGGGTGTGAAACGTTGTTGCTGATTGGCTCGTTCCCAAGCAACACGTGTTGCATGTTGCTTCAGTCTAAAATCTTCCTAAGAAGAACATACATACTGTATTTGCACGTACAACGCGCACTCTGTTTTTTGATGGGGAAAAGTGACAATAATGCACAGTATAATTCAGGTTCAAGAAATGTCTTTCTTAGTTGTAGGTTGTAAAGCTGTTGCTATACCGATGAAAGCAAATGGCATTATGGTGGAACCTCGATTTTACGTTTTTCAATGGACCAAGCTGAAAAAACTTACAATGCAGCAAATGTAAAATCTGGGGAAATTTTATAACATTTTGCTGTATTGGGACCATGAATAATGAATGTAAAATCGGGGTTCTACTGTATAACCTATTCAATGAGTCACCTGTTGCTATGTGGACCAAGAGAAGAATACCCTCATATATCACCAACCCACACCACTTCTCCCTCCACTGTGTAGAAGAAGAAGTAGAAGAAAGCAAGATCAAAATTGCATTATAGATTTGCAGCGCTCGGGAAGTTATTTTCTATTATTTCTCGCATGACAAATACCACTGCTGTGGATTCCATGTGACGGAAGAATGTCTACAAAGAACATTGCCGCTTTTCTCTCAGTCTCAAAACGTTCAGTTACAAAGTGAAAAATCATGCAAATGGCCATTTCACTTTTATGTTTTTTTAAAAAATTATTATTACTGAAGAAATCCAACCTGATAATTTGTATTTGTGCCTGTAGATATGTACTTGTTATACACAGTGACATAGCGAAAACATGCATGGCTTCATGTTGCCTTTTCGAATTATTCCGTGCATAATAATACACACCACAGTTTTTGGTTGCAAAAATTTTGGAAAATGTACATTATACCGGGTGTTTCAACAGAAACGCCGTGATTTCAAATGACCCTAAAAAAATATTTAGTATATTCACAGTAATAATTTGTATGTGTTATGATTGACAAAAGTCTAAAATTTAATTTTTGGCAACCTACAATCCACATCAACGAAGGAGACACCTCTGTATGCACAAAAGGTTTTGGTATGGTGGTGTATCGAAACGTGGCTTGATTGGACCTTTCTTTTTTGATGGCTATGTCACATCAGAAAATTATTTGCAAATGCTGCAGGAATACTTCATTCCTGGTCTTCGACGGAAACGTTGTCCAATTTGTCAGCAATGGTTCCAGCAAGACGGAGCTAGGCTGCATGCAACTGAACCTGTCCTGACAATCGCTACACACATTTATTTCAAAATGGTTTAGAGTGGCCTCCAACTAGCCCTGATTTAAACCCGTGAGACTATTTCTTGTGGGGTTTCCTAAAGCAGGGAGTTTTGAAACGAGGACTGTGATTACTAGATGATTTGAAAGGAAACATCGAACTCTGTACTGCACAAGTTAGTCGTGCAACCCTTGGTCAGATATTTGACAACATGTGCAACCAGGTGCAAGAAGTGATAAATCGTCAAGGAGGATATTTCGAACATGTTTTCCATTAAACTTTTGCATTTTCTCTATCAGATTATGTAATTATTTTTTTTGAGTAGTTATCATAAATATTTTAAAATGCAATTTGAAATAATGGCGTTTCTGTTGAAACACCCTGTACATGAGTAAATACAGTATTTGATGGAGTTTCTTATCTTACGTTGCATGCCAGAAGATAATTTTGCATAATGATGAAGCTTTACCTGAGCTGTTCTCTGGCTGTATTTCAGAAAAGTGAGGAGGCAGTTGTCAGCAGGTGACCTCCGTCATGTAGCTCGCAAACCCTGGTGGAAGCTCAACGCCAAAGGGATAGACGAACTCGTAGTCATCTTGGACTGACAATGTGAAGGATTATAAAGTGTGTGTGTAAGATGTACAATGCATAAAGTAATGCAGCCACCAAACTGTACCCCGTCTTCCAATTCAGGGAATGTAAAGGACTGCATACCCATTTGTATTTAAAGTGGGTGCGGGTGGGGGTGTTATTTGATGGATGCATCATTGAGTAAATCCAGTAGTGTTTTTTTGAGCAGGAAGAGCTAAAAAGGCAATAACTCGCTTACAGGTGGTTTGTGGTTAGGCACCTAGTGCACAAACTGAACATAACATCCCAACGGTTTTGCGGCAGTGGTTGGTGATTTTACATTAAAAAAATGAGAAACAAAGAGAAAATTGCAGCTGACGGTGCAAGTGCAAGGGATGATTGAAGCCCAGGTTTGCATCCTCAAGAGTAACTTGTTAACTTTAGGTTGCAGTTGGATTATACAGAATATTGCAAAGGCTTTTTCTTCTCTTTGTCAATTGCGAAAGACATTCTGCAGGACTTTTTTTTTTTTTGTACTCATTGTTCACTGTTAGTCATTCCTCATACAAGCGAGTTGTCAACCATGGCGAGCCATGAATGACGACTACCAATAAAGTACCGATCATCATCATATGCATTTCATTCTTTAGGACGTACATTAATTTATTGTTGGATAATGATTTGATTGATGGGAGTGCGAATTTTATGAAAGACCAACTGCCAAAAAACAAACTTATAAACTAGAAATTGTTTTGTTACGAAAAGTTTCAAAGATGGTTGCAACATGTGTGACTTTGTCATTGATAAAGTGATGATGCACTCTTTTGAAAAGTTACGACCGGAATTAGTTTCAAAGATAAAAAACAAATACGAGTGTGAGTGGATGATATTATCTTGTTTCTAGTGTTGCTGGAGATACTGTGCAGTGAAGTGGAATATTGGAATATCAGTCTTTGATATGTTTATTCTGTATGTCAGTCAAGAAACTGCATTTTTATAGACCACAACCTCTCGGCATTGCTGAGAAAAGAAAAGCCTCTTTTTGAAAATGAAATTTTCTCTGGTAGTTCCAGAATGCTTTTTGTTATAATTTGATGTGTAAACGAACATCATGTGCCCATACACTTCCATTTGCAGGAATCGATTATACGCAAAGAGGCATTCAACAGTGTAAACGCAAAGAGGCATTCAACAGTGTAAACATTGGCCAGCCACGCCCCCAGAAAGAAAAGACAAATGAAAAATGGATCGGCCTCCCTAGACATCCTGACCTAACCAAGAAAATTCAAAAAGTTCTAACCAGGCACAGTTTCAAGATAGCAGACCAACCCCCTCCTTCCATAGCCTTCCACCTAACCCATTTCAAAGGATATTACACCGACCCCAATGATCTATATGATCTCCTGCACATGTGGAGGCAAGTATGTAGGTATGATACAGCGCAGACTTGATGATAGGCTCAAAGAGCATGATGCTGACCACTGACTCTCTTGCAAGTAATTTTATTGATGTGAGAAAGAAACTGTTTTTATGAAGTTATGTTATATGCTTTTTGAGTGGCAGCTAAAAACATCATAACTGCTTGAGTTTGGCGTAAAAGAAACAATGTAAATCCCTCGGCCTCTAAGCACAGTCTTCATTAAATTGTTTAAAATTCCCAAATCATGTTCTTTCGTTTTTCAGACCTTGGATTGAAACTGGGTTAAAAGCATTCCGATGAAATAAGAGTAAGAGTTTTTAAGGTTCCATTGGACCTTAGTTTTCACGCAGCAATTTTGGAATTATGTCACAGAGGAACTGTGTGCTGTCATGAATTTTGAAAATAAATCTTTCTAGATCAGTGATTCTCCAGCTTCAGAAACCTCCGAGCTCTTTCACACAAGGATAGGGCCATGGAGCCCCAACAATTTTTCCCGTTGTGTTCTTATTAAAGTGGAAATGCACAGTGTCCCAAGATGATTATCGGGGTTTCAAGTATTGCAACAGACTAAGGTGAATGTTTTTATCGTACATGCACGATAAGAATGGCTGTAGAAGTTTGCTACCCTCAATGCTTATCATTTTTTTCCCATCGGTCACAGCAGCGTAGGTGTTTTACAAGACGGCAACTTTCATGCAAAGTCCTTTTGTGTCATTGAATTTGCAAGGTGTGGTTCTGCCGTTTCAGTTCAACTATGGTGATTTGGAAGTGATCCTCCGTCCGATAACAACATTTGTCGATAACTTTATAAGTTTAAAACTACTGGATGTGTCTGCAAAGGAAAGAGTTCTGGACGTCCAGTGTGTGTGGATGTGTGCCATGTCACGAAAAATGCACACAATGAACATTTATAAGGTATACTATGTAAACGTGTTGAGCTGCTGCTTACTCCAATATAAGCTTTGTCCATATACCCCACATATAAGAGAAATTAAACGACTATGAAACCCTGATAATCATTTTTGGGATACACTGTGTTATCCAGTGACAAAAATAAACATTGTTATATAAGAATTGGATTGGAACCGCTTCATATGAATCTTACAAGATTTTTACTCTAAAATATTCATTAGTTCACATACAAGGTAATTTGAAAATCAGTCTTACAAAATCTGCACATTGAATAGTTTTTTAGATTTCACTCTGAACTGTACTGCTTGCATTTCCAGCTGGTGGCTGGAAAACAACAAATCAGTAATCAGTTGAATTATCTTGGCTAACATTGGGCACTGAAAGTTCCTGGTGGGATGAAACAAATGAGCATCGAATACACAGCATGTTGTCAAAGGAACTGTACAATGGGGGAGAGAGAGTGTGTTGATCAGCGCTGTTACTGTATAAAAGTTGGGAGCTAATGTAGAATATAGAGAATGTCTCCAATTTTGTTAATATTTGGTATACTAACTAAATTGGGCCTTGTAATCACGAATCTGTTGTTAAAATGTGGGGGTCACGTCTGGAAATCGCGAAAAAAGCTGATATAAGTGGATTTTTTTCTTTTTTAGAGCTGTATCACATTTTTTTACGAACAAAATTTTAACTGCTTGCCTAACCTAACCGGAAATGGTTCGTGGGGCTATCCGTGAATGGATTGTGTTGCTACCATGCATGGTTCGTGTACTGATTAGAAGGCCAAAATTAGTTAATATACCAAATATTAATGACATTCGAGATAATTTCTTGCCCTAACCGTACCGGAAATGGTTTGTGCAGATATCAGTTAAATGTTTTGCCAATGAGCACATATTGTAACAAAATATAAGTTTTGTAGCACTAGCTTCCTCATTATGCAACATGCCATTTTTCTAGAACAATGCTCGAACACCTTTGCCAACCCGTAATGAAAGTCTGCATTCCACATGCTCTAGGATTCCAGCAACGTAGCAACAATTAATGCTCTGCAAGTAAGGAAGCAACAGTGTGGCAATGCTGTAGACAGCAGAACGAATGCCGAACGTCACTTGTTCATATCATCAAACATGGTTCCTATGTTCCTGTATGGGGAATGATCATGGTAATGAAAAACGTAATTTTGCAACATATATAGATACGTTACCAGGACTGCATGTTTAGTGAGTATAAGAAGTAGGAAACAAATTTGAGACATTCTCTATATTCTACATTCATACCAAAAGTTGTGATAGTACACAAATTAGTACACAAAAATCCCAAAACACTACAAACAAGCTAATAAAAACAAACTGACAAAAACAGACGCATGCTTGGCAACATGGCAATGGGAGAACAATGTTACCCCTACAGCTTTTACTTTGCAAAGGAGGTTGTTGACACCTCCGAAGAGGATTGGTGGACAGGTGGAGCAAAAAGTAGGTGAGCTGCCAGTTCTAATCCCAATTAGCCTTTGTGAGCACAAGTGGACTTAAAACTATCCTTGGAGCTACAAAATTCACTTTCCACACTCCAAGGGTCCCGGGTTCGAATCCCGGTCGGGTATGGTTGTTTGTGAATGTCCATTTTCTTCCATTTCATCACTCATCCCCATCTTCGCAAATTAGCCAAGAGGCACAAAACGCGAAGTAAAATAAACTAAATCAATCAATCACTTTCCACACTATACTGATGCAAAATAAATTTACGTTATACATATATATGTGTCCGATTTTGGACTAGCACTTACCTTATGCAAATCCATGGGACCATCATCGGTTGGCCTCAGTGTGATTGCCGTGTGTCTTGGCAATAACCCTGCACCGTAACTTCCATTGTAGGAGGCTACAATGAAGTACAGGAAGTGGAATCTTCTGCCATTCCTCCTGACAGGCTTTCCACAGGCCCCGTAGAGTGGTGACACAATGAGAGGAAAGTGCCCGTTTCAGTAGACCAAACCCACAGAAATCCATGGGACTTGCATCCGGTGACTTCACCAGTATATCGTGAAATGGAATAGCCCGAATGCCGGTGTCTGTCGCCATCTGTTGCAGAAAGTTCTGGGTAGAACGAGATGCATTTGATGAGACCTTACACAGATAGGCCTCACTGAGGTAATGTTCACGGCTTTTAAAAACCTTCCGGAGGTTTATTTTCTCACACAGGGTGCGGTTCACAGTTGATTGGGCCACGTTGAGTTGTGTGGCCATCACACGTTGCGTCGGGGAGTTTTCCTGTAGTGCCATTCGATGCAACTTCCGAGACACGGGTTGCATCACTGCAGTGCACGCTCACTTCCTCTTCCCCCTGGTGGGCGACTGAATAGCTGGAACCTCGTGGTTTTTATGCCGCTTGATTATGTTCTTGATGGTCATCGAACCCAAGGTGCATCCATATTCTTTGCACTGTTTCTGAATTTTTGACACCGAATATTTGCCGTGGAAAAGTGCAACTATGTAGCCTTCCCAAAAACGGTTCACCTTAGGAGCCATGATGCACACAACACACACTTGCGATAGTGTCACGATACTACAAACTCTAACCGTCCTCCCACGCTTTTAATCGCTTGGATCGGTCGATTCTGTGTGCAGGGGTGACAGTTCAAAATCGGACACATATATGCGGATCGACCTTCTGTATAAATACTCCACTTCCACGTGGCATTTTATGGATTGCACTCTGGAATAGTAGCTGCCACTATTGGTTTTTAAATTCCAACCAGTACTTAATGATACTGCTGATTTTGGTATAATACATATAACATTTCTGACATTTTAGTATTTACTGTAAGAAAACCAGTAGATATTAAAGAAAAAATATGTTATTACAAATATATGGCAATTATTTGTAAGAAAGAAAATAGTGCAACAAGTTTTTCTGCTTATGAAGTTCTTTCCAGCCCTGTGGACTATAGCTTCAGTTATATCTGTATCTAATCTGCCTCGATACTCAATTTTGGTAAAAACCATTGAGAAGCCAGTTTAAAAGAGATAGTTACTGCGACAGGGTTCCCATATGCCTGGAGAACCTGGAAATCTCCAGGAATTTTAAAGAAATGCAAGTCTCACGGAAATATCAGGGAAAATCTTCTATTTGATCAATGATTGGAACAGGGTGGCCACTCACCCAGAATTGTGTGAATTTTTCCCCGTAGACATGAAAAATTGCAACTTGTATTAATCCAAATCCCTTTGAAAACTGCACACGTTTGTAAATGCCCCGAGGCAAGTTTTTCAGTTTAGCTTTTATTTTTATCGAGGAAGGAAAAGAAAGCTGCATGGAAAATAAAACAGAATTCTCTCAATCCCTTAACTTGTTAGTGTCCCTTGCAGAACAATCGACATATCTGATACACACAAGGTATCTTGAAGTTCGTTAGGTAAATTTGAGTGAAATTTTTATACAATTTTTCGTATCCCGTAACATTTGAAACTTGTGTTTGTAGATGTATTTCAATCTGAGTATGGCAAATGTAAACTGTAAACTTCGCACCTTAAATTATATGCATATATATACTCTTTAATTTAATTGAATTTGAATTTTTGGATACACAGACTTAATGGTGTTAATACGTATGTGTGTGGGTGGTGAGAGATGTAATATGTAACGTTGAAATAGAGAAAGCATCTGCTTGTACCCTTGAATTATTGGAAAGTTTGCCTTGAAAACCAGAGATTATGCTTGAATTTCATCATCCTCCTAGAGTAGCCACCCTGTGGAATGTGCCCCTGCGTACTGATGATAATTAAAACTAGTATGTATTAGTATTTACAACTGCAATAACTTGCATCATACAAGCTACTTTGAAGATATAGGCTGTAGATATATGCTGATTTTGAATTACATTAATTTATATTTTTTGTCAAAAGTGTAAAAATATGTATAGATGTTCTCAGTACGATTTGTTTAAAATTCCATTTTAAGAATTTGTAAATATGTATTTAAATTCCAGGAAACCTGTAAAGTTTGTCCATAATTATGTGCAAAGATGTCATTTCATTCTTGATTTAGCTTTGAGATGTCATAAAGTAATAATAATTAGGGATGAACTGATGTGCAAATTTTGTCTATACCAACAAACTGCAGATTCAAACTTTACTGATTCCAGTCAGTTCTACTGATCCAATATAAAATTGTAAATGTTCACCTCCTTAATTTTTGTGTGCAATTAAGTGATTACAATATATTTATACATTTACCTTATAAAACTGTAACATTTGATTTTATCTTTCTTAGTGATAAAATATCACATTACCAGTCCCATTTTTAATAATAATAATCATATAAAAGGTGAGGATGATGTGACAGTGAGGGGAAATGGGAGGCCAATGTAAAATATAATTTAAGAAATAGTAAACTGTGCATTCAGTACTCTGGAAAAAAAAATTGTGAATTCTGGAAAACTCAGGAAAAATACATTTGGAATGTGTGTGGATATCCTGTGACAAGATGCAAGGAGTGTTCTAACCACATTCTGTAATAAACAGGATTGTTTCTTGATGCTGCATCAAAATTTATCTGATGGTAGTTAGTTCCTTTTATCACAGAAAATGGTGCAGAACACATTCTCGAATCACTTTCAACCAGCTCTTGAAGTGAGGGGGGATCTTTGATTTCGCCTAGAGGTTAGCTAGGGAGATGCGTTGCAAAAGTTTTGCTAGCTGGGGGAAATACCATCCCCACTCACTTTGAGCACCGCTTTCAAGATATTTGTAATAGAACTACAGATTCATACTCGGCAGGAAAAGGAATTGGTACAATATGGTAAAGGTAAAATATTTGGAAAATGCAAATATTTTACCTTTACCATATTGTACCAATTCCTTTTCCAGACGAGTGTATGAATTGACGAGGCTATGGCAATTTTCGGATAGCTGAGATGTAGGACCTGAAGAAGGGAACAGTGGTTCCCGAAACGTTGTCTGTGTACAAAATAGATACTCATTTTACGTAAGTAATAAATAATATTGTATTTTTAATTTTTAGAAATACGAAAGAATATATATAAAAGTGAGTGTCACACAAACCTGAAGTATGAATAAAACCACAGGGTGAGCGAAACTTCAGGTTACATTGGAAGTTTTCCTTGTCTCGTCAATTGTCCGTGAATGGTTGATTGTCCAGTTTCTTGGTGCATGGATCGGCCACTGCAGTCTCCAGACCAATGGATTTTTCCTTTGGGTCATTAAAAGGTGATTGTCTACTCAATTAAGATTCAGAACATCCAGTATCTGAAGGATATCATTGTGTGCAGACACAATTATCCCAGACGTTCTGCAAAAGGTTCTGGAGAACGAAAAATCGCACACATTGAAGATATACTATAAATCCCTATGTAACCTGACTTTTGACTCACCCTACAAATCTAACAGCATATTTAAGTAATTGCACATGGTCAAACAGATCTATTTTTCCAGAATTGAGACTAGTAGAAAGGATCTTCTAAAGTAGAGACATTTTAATGTCTGTGCCGACAAGGTGAACCTTAAGAATGCCATTATTATGTGGGCTGTGAGCAGTTCGGTGTTTTCTTGAAGTTCTTACTGGATAAAACTAAGTATTTGCTTGACAGTACTAATGCATCCCACTGTACAGGCAATGGCAAAGATAATGGTAGGCAAATTGTCCACTGCTATTTTCATTACTTCTTTATTCTACATCCTGTGTTGTTTTAAGGAATGAAACTATGTTGGTTCGAAGCAGGCATTGTTCTCTGCTTATTGAAGTCATTATTTCAATTCATTGTCATCACATTGTGTAATTCAGACCGAATGAGAATGGTGGTGAACAATTTGCCTACTGTTTCTTTCGCTGTTGGGTGTACCAAGTACAGTGGGATCCATGAGTATTGTCATGTAAATTGTCCATCACCATGTTCGTGCACTTTATTTTACCCAATAAGAGCTTCAAGAATTAAAATAAAACTCAAGACAAGCTGTTGACAACATCTGCACCATCATACATAAAAAATCATCGCTTTAAAACACAGGATGTGTGAGAAAAATTAATGAAAATAGTCATGGACAATTTGCACGGTAATACTCATGGATCCCACTGTACCAGTCCCTGAAAGGGACCATTTTTTGATAGGAAAGAGCTGTGGTGGTGGGTTTCTGCTAGCCCTGAAAGGTGGCGGAGATGTGGGGCTTGCTTGGCCTGAGTGAAGAAAATGGGTTGAAAGCAATATTCGTGAAGTGAGTAGCAGAGAACAGAAATTTCAAAAGTGATGATCCCTGGAGATCATTTGAACACCAGACATTTGGAACTTCAAGTAGCACCCTTATTGACAGCTATCAAGGATATTTTTTTTTTCAGGTCATGACTGTGCATCTGATATAAATGCAACTTTTCTGAAGGAGATTGCATTCTTCAGATCTCGAAGCAATGTTATTACCAACAGAACTAGAGTATAGATTCACCTTGGAACTTGTATTTCCCTCAATTTGGGAAAAAATGTCGCCAGTTAGTTTCTGAAAGTTCATTCACTTCAGCGTAATGGGAGCATGTGTCATTTAAAGAGCAAATTTGTTGGGGAGGATATCTCTTGCTGCTTTTTTTTTCCTCCTGATACAAATACAAATAAATTCACATTGAAAATTAGTGAAATGTCACATTTTTAAACATAGTTCACTTTGTCAAGAGATGACACTAGTGTTCTGGGAGCAGATATCTCTGGTACTTAGATCCTTGATAACTGGTCGAATTCAAGCAGGAAACAAAAAAAAATAATCACCTTTTCATCAAGAGATGTCACTGATGCTTGTGGTCCGATTACAAATTTGATAAACATATTAGTTCACCTTTTTGTCAAGAGATGTCGCTAATGCTTATGATCAGTTTCCAAATTTGACAAAAAACAGTTCAATTTTTTGTCAAGAGATGCCACTGATCCTTATGATTTGATTCCAAATTTACTAAAAGCTAGTAGTTCACCTTTTCAACAAGAGATGGCGCTGTTATACTGCGCGAATACCTCCTATGTTCTCCTGATACCAATTTTTACTAAAACAATAGTTTACCTTTTCGACAAGAGATGGCGCTGGCGTACTTGGCGAATACCTCCTAGTTGCTCCTATGTTCTCCTGATACCAATTTCTACTAAAACAATGGTTCACCTTTTCGACAAGAGATGACGCTGGTGTACTGGGAGAATACCTCCTAGGTGCTCTTATGATCTCCTGGTACAAAATTTTTCTAGCAGGAGAACATAAGAGCACCTAGGAGGTATTCGCCCAGTACACCAGCTCCATCTCTTGTCGAAAGGGTGAACTAATTGTTTTAGTAAAATTGGTATCAGGAGAACATAACACCTAGGAGGTATTCGCCCAGTAAACCAGCGCCATCTCTTGTCGAAAAGGTGAACTATTATGTTTTAGTAAATTTGGAATCAGATCATAAGGATCAGCGATATCTCTTGCCAAAAAGATGAACTACTGTGTTTTATAATTTATTATAAAATTTGGAAACAGATCATAAGCACCAGTGTCATCTCTTGACGAAAAGGTGAACTACTGTTTATCACATTTGTAATCAGACCATAAACATCAGCGACATCTAATGACAAGGTGAACTATTATGCTTATTGAATATGCTATCGGATGATAAGCATCAGCGACATCTCTTGATGAAAATGTGAACTATTATGTTTATCGAATTTGGTGTCAGATCATAAGCATCAGCGAGATCCCTTGACAAAAAGATGAACTATTGTTTACAAAATTTACTGTTTGCTCATTTTCGATGTTAATTTGGTATCAGATCATAAGCACCCGAGAGATATAATCCCAATACACTAGCGCCATCTCTTGACGAAAAGGTGAAATTTTATATCATACTTTTGCTCATTTTCTACATGAATTCAACTTCTGTTACTAGGGATCGTAAGTACCAGCATGCATGCTCCCAGAAGACTAGTGCCATCTCTTGACAACAATACGAACTATGCTTGTGTTAAATCAGGAGGGGAAAAAGAAAAACGTCAGCAGCAAGAGACATGGTCCCTTTCAGGGATGAGTAACTTCATACTTTAAGTCCCCCATCCTTCCCGACAACAATCAAGGGTGAAATAGCAAAATAGTTTGCTCAGGAACTTGGTTTATTAGAATGCGAATCTGATTCTCCCTTTGCAATATGAGCTTTAATTGCATGCATCAATTGAACTTTTTTACATTCCAAATATTACATCTTTATTGTGCACCAAGAGCTGGATTATTTATGATAACTTTCAGACATAAATAGCATTTAGAAAAGTGCACTTCGAAACACCTTCATTTTAAGTTTATTTCAGGTATGACCATTTTACATTCTGGTGCTACTCTTACACTCCACTGGAACTTCGGACGTGTCAATCATGATTCTAGCACTGAAACCAGGTTCTTAACCAAAAAGTAATAAAACTATGGTATTAACCTTGAGAATGAACAATAAATAATGTCTTATCTTTTTATAATTCTTCGCTAAACTTTCTACACAATAAGTCATGCATTTGTGTCCATAACATGGGAAATTCTTTTGCTGAAAAGGAGAAACGAGTCAGCAGGCCTGGTACAGTTACTCAGTTGTACCCCACAGGACAGCTTGTGCATATTTTCTATGCTTCCAATGTAAATTTTGAAGAAGAAAAAAAAGCATTACATCAGAAATGTAGCATGGAGCCCCCTGTTAGTTGTCATAGTAACCAGTCCAACAATTACAACCTAGGGCCTCCCCGATGGCACAGTGGTCGCGTTGTTGTCTTGTAATCAAGTGGTCCCGGGTTTGATACTCTGTGGAGGCATATAGTGGTTCGGATTCCACTTTAAAATGTAGGTCCAGTCCCGATTAGCCTTACTGTGCATAAAGTGAACTTAAAACACCAAATCAAAAACCAATTGCATCCTACTTCAATTGCGACAGTTGAGCGTGTTTCCATGCAATAACCTGCCAGTTCTTGTCCTACTCTCGATATTTTCTAATGAAAATTTGGACAGTTGTCATGGCAAATCTGCAAACACAATAGGAGTAAAATGAGCAATGATGATTTTTTAAGCATCACTTTTTCTTCAGTTACTTCAGATTTTCTGCATTTGAGCGAGACCCACCAAGCCAATTCCATGCTTCATCTTAAACACAGAAAATCTGAACTGAAAAAAAAAATGCTTAAAAATCACCATTGTGCAGTTTATTCCTATGGAGTTTGCACATTTGCCATGTTAAAGTTATGAGAAATTTCCAAATTATTATTATAAAATGTAGAGTAGAACGAGAACTGGCTAGCAACACCCCCCCCCCCTGCAAAGAAAAAAAATAATAATAAGTATTTGTGTACAGCGATAGCCATGGGAAAAAACTGCAAAATGGGGTAATCCCAAAATAAATAATAACAATAATAATGTGCAAGGCAAAAATTCTTGAAATCCAATGTGAAGATTGAAATTGTGAAGTATTGGAACCTCATCAGTGGAGAGAGAGAGAGAGAGAGGGGGAGGGAGAGAGAGAGGTAGGTTGCAAAATCATTGAAGAATAGTTGGTGGAGGAAGATATTAATTTATACACAAACACATATATTATTAAGTAATGTGACATCTGAAAAGTAAATGACTAAATATTTTTAAAAAAATGCATACAGGGTTAAGTAAAAAAGAATGAAACAACTTTACACAGTTATTATGACGTAACTGTTTAAGATAGAAAATCAAACAAGGCACGGTAAATATTTACTATCACACACACAGATTTCTTCATTTTTACAGAAGAAACTACTTACGGTAATAAGTTCCTGTAGCATTGTCTAACATCTGGAAGGTGTTTTCTGTCATGTGGGAATGTATCATAGCTGAAATTCATGTTTTTTGTTGAAAATTAATTCTCTGACTCACAATAGCCTTTGGCACGTACACCTTCGCAGATCATCGCGCGCCGTGCTTGTGTTTTGTTGATGTTCATTGGGTATGCAGTGTTTCCAACCAAAAAATACAAACATAGTTAAAATCCGTTGAACCATTCAAGATAGCCCCAAGAAACATTACGTTAGGTTAGGCAAACATAGTTAAACGAATTTTAACTGTTTGCCTATCCTAACTAAACCTAACCTAACTAGTTACACGAATTTTAATTATGTTTGCCTAACCTAACTAAACCTAACCTAACCTTACGTAATGTGTCTTGGGGGCAATTGTCAATGCATTTTAACTATGTTTGTATTTTTTCGGTTAAGACAACAATACGCAAGCACGGCACGCGATGATCTACGAAGGTGTACGTGCCATATTGTGTCTTATGGAAGCAAAAAAACGAAAAGAAGTGCTCGTAATGTGAAAAATTGAAATTACTTTCATCAAAAAAACATGAATACACTTTAAAGAAAGTTCCGCGAAGCAGATAGGTAAGTACGAATGTTAAAAATGACGAAACAAAGAAGTTACATGTGTTTGTGGAATAGTAAATTTTTACCCAAGGCACCAACATAAAGAAATCTCTGGAAGTTTTTCTCACATGATTCACATTTCAATGATCCAATAAGGAAACCACATGATGTGCAGCAAACATCCAAATTATAATCAAGCTCTTTGCCATACAAGAGACATCATGTCGACGACTATGGTTTCGAAGACGCTAACAATTCACCACTGTATCTCTGGCAGAACTTTTGGAAGGGGTGGAAGACACACATTACTACAGTAACTCGTGCAGAAATGTCTTTGCAGCAATGTGATTGAATCAGTCTTCACTAAATCCAACAAACAATATGCCTTCTGCTGGTCACTTGCCATTCTGCCACACTAGTGATCCTGCAGAGCAGCAGCAAAGCTACATAAGCGTGCCAAGTGGCAATAAAACTTCGTTTTCTTTAGATTGATGCCATGTTTGATTTTCTATCATAAATAGTTACGCCATAATAGCTGTGTAAAGTTGTTTAATTCTACTTACCATGTATTATTAAATACATAAAGGAAAGCATTTGCTACTTTTATGCATATCAGATATTTAAATAGTAGCAAACTCATTCATTTACCAACTGTTACACATCAATAAATTACAAAATAGTTGAAATGGTTGCGTAATGCAATTTTTTTTGTTATTTTTATTAACATAAATCAGATTTAACTCATGTGTGTGTGTCTTGAACTCTTTTGTTGAAAGAGAGAGAGAATGCATGCAACACTAACACACAACTTCGTTGTTTTGTGTGTTCCTTAGTAAAGCATATTTGAGGCAAATCTAATTCCATGTCTTTGTGGTTAAAACAAAAACTCTCCTCTGAGAAATGTTGATGGGAGGGGGATATTTTTAAGGACAATATTTTTGATGGGTGAAATCACCAATCCCCTCTCCCCCCAAGGATTTCACACCCTGAGTAGAACAACCTAAGGTTCTGGATTCGAGCCCTGTTTCATCTATTTTGACGATCATTCATCATCATTGCCACTATTAACCTACCAAGATAAAACAAAAATAAACAAGAACATTTCAAGTTATGCTGGAAATTCTGTTAAAATAGAAAAATAATAAAACTTCCTCTGTACATTACACAAAGGTGCAGATCCATGAGAGAATAATCGTTTTTCGCAGTAACCTACACTAACACGTTTTGTGCCATCCATATACTAGTGATTGAAGTGCTATTATTATTGATGATTTTGTACGTGTGCGCACGTTTTGATAAAAAATGATGTTACGAGCACCATACTCTGGCTACCTTTAGCTCCTAAATTCCTGTTGAGAGGTTTGGCGAGACATGCAGAAACATGATGAGACAATTGTCATAGAAGATCCTGCACTCTGCCCCTCCCATGGCAGGCTGAAAGAATGGCAGGAAACATTACCGACAACATGTCATATTCTCTGCAAAGTATATCAGTGGCATACTTGAAAAGGTGGTTGGGAAAAATGTCAACAAAGCAAAGCCGGCCCCCATGGTGGAGTGGTTATCACATTGCGCTCAGACACCAGGGGTTCCGGGTTAGAATCCTGGCCTGGGGATGGATGTTTGGGAGTGTCCATTCATCAATTTTATCATATCTCATCCCCATCTTCGCAAATTAGCCAAAAGTGCCACAAAAAGTGAAGTAAAATAAACAAATCAATCAACCAGAATATGATAGATAGGATTGAGAAACAATTTACAAAGAGCGGTCACAAAGTTTTGAACAATTCACTGTAACTTTTTTTATTTTTTACACTAGGGCAATGAAGTTTCACGTGAAGCTTGGTGGGTATTTATAACTAAGCCACTGAAAACGCTCTTTTTTTGTTTTTGATGAATTTACATTGCAAGAGATGCCGTTACAATGGACTTCATAACCATTACTTGGAGGTATAGTGCCAACAGCCTGTAAACATCCTATCAGTATTCTAAAAGATACATACAGACACATACAGATGGGGGACAAAATAATACGAACACCTGTGAATGTAGAGAAAATCTTTATTAATAGGGGGTTGGACCACCCTGTGACTGAAGTACACTTTGTATGCGACGTGGGATGGATGCATAGAGGTCATGCACAATGTTTAAGGGAATATGGAGCCATTCTTCCTCCAGAGCAGTCTCCAATTCCGAAAGTGTGGCTGGAGGCGGACTTCGAGCACAAAGTTTGGACTCCAAATATCCCCACAAATGTTCTATAATGTTCAGGTCAGGAGACTGTGGGGGCCATTCAAGATGTCCTACTTCATCGTCATGTTCTTCAAACCATGTTTGGACAGACCCAGCAGTGTGGATAGGAGCGTTGTCGTCTTGAAAAAGCGGTCGGTCCCCAGGAAATAAAGTCTGGACAAAAGGATGGAGATGATCCCCCAGAATGCTGCGATAGTGACTGGCATTGATCTTCCCATGCAGAAAAACAAGTGGTCCCACACCATGCCAAGATATCGCACCCCATACCATAATGGACCCACCATACTTTTGTGAAATGTGGCATACTTTTTCACAGGTGTTCGTATTATTTTGTCCCCCATCTGTACTTTAGTGTGTGTCGTGGGGCAGAAATTATGAGGTGATTATGTTTGCATGGTTCACATTGGGAAGAATGAAAAGAAATACAGGATGCTTGACATACATAATGCTAGCTGCCCCCCAACCCCTAAAAAATAAAATAACCTAGCAAGTTCAAGATTATCATGTTATATCATAAGAGAAGTGTAGTGTGTATGCTGAAGCTGCACAATAACATATTATGCACTCCTTTATTCTTGGTTCCATAACGTTCACAAGTTGAGGCCCTCAAGAACAGTGGAATGCACAAATATTGCTCGGTAAATTTCCATAACAATTTTCTTTAATGCTGCATCATGTGTGTTTTTATGCAATTTTTAAGTATGCTCCTGTAGATGTTGCCAGCAGCTTGTTTGATAATTTATTTCAATTCTTGAAGCTCTCATTATGCAAAACAAAAGAGAATAATCATGGTGATCAACAATTTGCTTTGTTAATATTCATGCATCCCACTCAACATTCATGCATTTCGAACTGTAAACAAAAACACAAAAATGTCATTTGCATATGTTTGTGCTGCTTAGAATATGTTAAAGCAGCAGTATGTGTGATGTAGGCATTCAAACTCACAATAAAAATATAGATATATATTTCACAATGAGCAGTAAAATAGAACAGATAAATCTTGTAATGAATGGAATATTTTTCAACAATAGCTGTAATCAATATATACACAAAATGTACTTATGCATCCTTGAAACAGTTTATTTTCTTTCTATACACAGCTACATTTCGTGTATATATTAATAACTTACAGCATTTAAAGTTTCACGGAATATGAATGGCTTTATCTTGAAACAAACTCCTTGGTTATGATTCTTACACGTATCGCACCTTCTCGTTTGCAAAAGTGCTACATTTATCTGTGCACATGTTGCAAATCACACTGAATACCATCAGTTAGCAATGGAACATTATCCAGTCAGCTCAATAGTGACAAGTACAGCCAACAGCAAAGATAACGGAGGCCATCACCATGCTGTTTGGTTCTGTTTTCAGCAATGTACAGTTCAAGAATTGAAAGAAAAGTACCAATAAGCAGAGGACAGCCTCTGCACTCCTCATCAAAAATCCATTCCTTAAAAATCATAGAATGAAAAAACACTACATAATAGCAATGGATAATTTGTCTACTGTTATCCTTGACCTGATTGTACTTTACAGCTTCAAATTCCACACACCTTTCACCTTTGGCACCACCTTATCATTTATGAGTGCTTTGTAGCTGTGTAATTGTGTTAAATATTGGTTCAACACTACATTTACGAAGTAGTTTCATAAGTGCAACGAAAGCTAATAAACATAGCTACTCAGACTCCATGGCACTGTAGTAAAATACACTGGAAAAAATTAATGAAATAGTTGTTTTAAATTTTTTTTATTTGTATTGGGCAAGATCCCCCCTTGAGATGCCAGATGGAACCTGCATCACACTTTTTACTCCTAGCACTTGGAAAATTATGGAGCAGAGACTTGGACAATGACAGAGAGAGAGAGAAAAGAAAGATGCAGGCAGTGGAGATGAAACTTTTAAGGAGTATATTGGGGAAGACTAGAAGGGACAATAAGGAATGAGGAGATCCGACAGACAGTGGGTGTGGTGAAGCTTCAGGACAGGATAGATCAGGCACAGATGAGATGGTTCGGACACATGAAGATGATGTATGCAGAAAGACTACCAGTAAGAGCTTACAATGCACACGGAGTGGGAATAAGGCCAAGGGGAAGACCAAGATGTCGGTGGAAAGAGCAGACAGTGTTAGGAGAAGAGGACAAGATCTGAACACCGTGGAGAGAGAGGAGTGGTGGAAGACCAGAAGAAAATGGAGAGGCTTGACTTCTATGCTGACCCAGCCAGAGGCAGGAAACGGCAAAGGATGATGATGACTTGGAAAATTCATGTCTTAAATATTACAAAGGTAACAATGATAAGAATAAAAGTTCCTCTATTATGAGCCCAATAATTTGAAGTCAAGGCCCTTATTGCTGCCACCATATGTTGCTAATGTAAGAGACTATGCAATACATGAACTGTGGTCAGGCCTGTAGCTAGAATGGATCTCCAGGGGAAGCTCACAGGGGGGGGGGGGAGACTTTGTTAATCAAGTCAATTTTTCAAAAGTTTAACAGTATTAAATGAAGGTATGTATGTATATATGGGGGAGGTCATTAAGTTAATATAAAATATAGTAATATAGAAAAAAATTACATTATTTTTTTATATCTTCTAAAACATCTCTTGAAGTGTTAATTGACTCTACTGACATCATCCCTTACTACACTCCACACCACTTTTGATAATACAGATATTTACATTTTGTAGGTTTGGTGCGTATTACTCACAATTCCAGAATATAAAAAGACGTTAAAAATTAATGTTAAAAACTGTACTTACGTATTCGAGTATGTTGTTCTTTAGAACTACGTTTCAGAGATTAACTATCCCCTTCTTCAGGTTCGTATGAAAAAAATAGGTACTTAGCATAGTACCACGTTGAAATGTAATAGAAGGATTGTGGACAAGGGTTGGTGTGGATACATTTAAAACATTATATCCCCGCCACAGATGTATATATAAAAAGCTCGTCGTTCACTAAAAACTTACACATTTAAACTATTCTCATGTTAAAAACATTAAAAAACTAAAACACTGTGTATCACTATATACAACTTGCAGGTTCGGCCTTTCCTGCTCAATTGTATACACATTGTTTTAGTTTTTTTTAACATTTTTAACACGAGAATAGGTTTATTGTGCAAGTTTTTTTAGTGAACGACGAGCTTTTTATATAACTCAAGGGCGAGGATATAATATTTTAAATGTATCCACACCAACCCTTGTCCACAATCCTTCTATTACATTTCGACGTGGTACTATGATAAGTACCTATTTTTTTCATACAAACCTGAAGAAGGGGATAGTTAATCTCAGAAACGTCGTTCTACAGAAAGAAAAATAGGAACAACATACTCGAATACGTAAGTACAGTTTTTAACGTCTTTTTATATTACAGATATTTACATCATACAAAAATTCACAATATTCCACTCCCAGCCAAAGCAATAAAACTCCCCTTTGTTTCCAAAACTTGATGTGGAAGGAATGTGTATAATGACATCAACGTCACAGATTCCTGTTTAGACAGGAGGCTAACGACAACAGGGACAGCGAAGGTACAGACAGAGAAGCTCCCCTATGAAAGAACTTTCTAAGATAATCTTCTAAATACTTACAGCTACTTACATTGTAGCTCGTAAACAAGGTGAACGCATGCAATAGCTGCTGTTCATGTTCTGTGAATTTATCCTTCACCAAGTTGTAAGCAAAATAATATTAAGTATTTTTGCTCTTCACTGCTGTCCAGGTTAATGCTTTGACCCCACAAAAGCTCAGGGTTTTGGGTCATTTTAGCCTATCAGCTCTTCACAGTGACCTGGATTGTGTGCGAAACCTCTGGGTCTGTCGAGGTGTCGGGTTACAGAAAATGACAGCATTTATCGCAATTTGCTCGCATGGTGTCAAAGCAAAGGCAGTTGTGTAACATTCAGAGTAATTACACCACAATATACCCTCATCAATAAGCAGTCCTTCAACAGTACTTTAGTATTATACGGACTACCGGATCTCAGACCGTCTGTTCCTAACCTAACCTAACACAATTGCACGAAGCAATAAATCACTTGAGCAATGCAACCAATGTAATCCGTGGCAGGACGAGGAATATAATTTCACGTAGAAAAATGAGGTAGTCCGAATAATACTAAAGTACCGTTCCAACTTTTAGTAATTTAGACTTTTGTGCAAAATTTTACTCGTCAACATTTTTTGTGTTTTTCTTTATCATCTGGTTCAGTGTACATAAAAATCTATTAAGATTCTCTGTCATATGTCTATTGTAGAATTTTTGATAAGAACAGCCATTACAAACATGATGTGTTCGGAATTAAAATACACAAAGTCACAAAATGGTGAACACAAATAGAGGCCTGCACAAGACCTGGAGCAGACCCGTTCGCGAGACATCGCTCCTGAAATGCCATGCAACCTGCGCAACACCCTCGCTTGAGCACCTTGACTGACCATCTGCCCAGATCGTTCTTGGCAGGTATCGAAAACCCGCCGGGTACCCGCAGTCGTAAGATACCTAGTAGGTCTCAGTGCGTTGATTCAATGAACTGCAAGCCCCTCCCTCTGCATGACGTAGTTGCTTCGAGTAGAAACTGCACCGGGCTCACACCTGTCTGAAGTGTTGCCAACTGCAATAGATTTTCACTACTTAAAAAAGGGAACTCAAAGCTTCGTAAGCCACATCGCCAATGAAATGAGATTTACGAATGTTGCTACCCCCCCCACACACACATTGAAATAGGTTTTCCGTGGCACAGGATCCATAAGTATATGTCGTAAACAAGCAATATACGTATATATAGTGATATAGGGCAGGACTGAAACATGTCACGTTCGACGCTGAGGTCGCGAGTCGAACAACACACTGTTCTACTGCGAACACCAGGGCCGTAGCCAGCCAGGATCATTGCCGTTAACCTCGTTTGGGGGGGGGGGGGCAAGTACTTGGATAAACGTGCCAACAATAACAATAATAGTAATAAAGTAGCATGAAAGGCATTATTATCCTCATAAATCATGCAAAAAGGGGGTAGAAGTCGGTTCTGAAGCATTTGTGTTGAAACAGAGGATTAGAAATATTTTTTTCAAAACGTCAATTTCACATTAGGTAATAATGGAAAACAAGCACACAAACTGTTTTTGAAAGAAAGAAAGTGCATGATAAATGCATTCCAAATGTGCATACATATAGCATGTAAAATTTCCATCTACAATATTTTCTTTTCACATGGAGCAACGTAAAATAAGAAATACATATGCTAACACTAAATTGTGTACATATTTAAAATTTCATTAAAGCATATATATTATTTAAATACATTAGATAATCAATTCATCCAACTCGTAACAAACCAACTTTAATAGCAAATAATATCACGGGCCGCCATGGAATTCTCTGTTTTAAAACTTTTCTCACTTAGATCGTTCGGCGCCCAGGGCCGACTCCCGCTACCCCCTTGCTACGGCATTGAACTTGATGAGACTGTATAATATTTTATAATATATTTCTACTTTCATAATATTTGAAATCAAGGTGTTGCAATTACCCCTCCATTCCCCCTCTGCAGGTGCGCTTGGCCGTCTGGAAGGAAAATGCAAGAAAAATATGAAAATTAATTCCATCTTGAGTACCTTTTAGCCCTGCTACTCTTAAATTCTGCTAGCCTGTTTTTTCTTGTACTTTAATGTTTGACCCCCATCCTGGCCCCTCCGCTAGACTTAATTTCCGTCCAAGGTTGGGGGTAATGCCCCCTGCCACCCCCCCTGGTTGCGCCACTGCGTGCCTGGTTAAGGCACCATGCAATGAAAAACAATTAGTTTTCAGTGAGGAGATTTTTGTTTGCTCGATCATTCATTTAGATAAATGAAGCTGTAATATTACGTTCCTCGTAGGACTTCGTAGGATTTGGTAGCTACGTAAGTAGGCAACACTGGCTGCAGCCGTCCACGTGGTGATGAAACACCTGGAGCGACACGCTGCCGGAGGGCTGTTTCCTTCCAGCAGGTTTTGCAGGCGCCCGGGTCTTGTTGAATGCCCAGTTACCTTGTAAGCGCAGAGCGCCTTGAAGACCAAGAACCCGGGTAAAGATGCAAGTCGACTCGTTGCCGTGGGCAGGCGAGCAGGTATACCTGTCCTCGCGTGCAAGCGGGCAGTGGGTAGGTAAAAGGCAAACTATGCAGCCCTCTGAACACAAATGTCCTCAGTTTATAAATGTGTAATATTCGAACAGAAATGACAGTCTGCATCAATTATGAGATATTTTAATTACACCGACTTATCAAAATTTCACAGTATATGTGGACTGGAAATAATAAAATAATATGAATTGATTTTCCTGAGAAAGTAGATGTAGATAGGGAGTGTATAGTGTACATAAGTACATATGTATCTATTACACTATGTACAGTATATGTATCAGACTTTTCACTGGTGTTCTCTATGATTCACATAAATTTAATTTCTTGAAATATTCAATTACTAAATTTTTTTAACGCCCACATTAAACCAAACCAGAAAAATTACTTTCAAATATTTAGTTCTGATTTCACTAGCACATTTTCATAATTCCCTTTTAATAATAAATAAAGCAGTTTCTATTTCAAAAATACAATGAATGCATTATTTTTTTCCTGAGTGATTTGTGTACATTATCATTTGCTCCTCATATTGGCATAGCACATTTTGCCAGCCCATGTGGCAGAGTGGTTAGCACATCGTGCTACGATGCCAGGGGTCCCAGGTTTGAATCCCAGCTTGGGCATGGATGTTTGAGTGTGTTTATTCATCAATTTCATCATATACTTTTTTCGTAAACATTTTTTTGCCTTTGATGGGTGTGACATCATGCACATGTAGGATTATGGATCAATGCAAAGGCTATGAAAATAATCATAAATAGATTCTTCAAACTAAGGTTTGTTTCAGAAATGAAGTAGGACTCTTCAGAGCGTAAGATGTATTAACAATAAATGAGACAATTAGAACGAAATTAGAATTAATTTAGTTTCATTATGGTACACTACTATACCATAATGAAATTAAATTAAGTGGAACCACCACACACAAAACCCTATTACTTCTATGAAAAGTAATAGGTTTGAAACAATGTTATTTAAAAGCTATGAAACTAATGTTTGTATTAATAATTCCAAATTATGCTCCATTTTCCCTTTAATTTCACATAAGTGATACTTTCACTTTCACATGGAATGGCCCCAAACGAAATTAAGCTCTATGTGTATTTATGATATAAAGGAATTTGTACTTTATAATTTCAAGAGTAGTGATTCTTTGTGACAAGGAAACCTCATCTTGAGAAAACGCAAACATACCTACAAGCTTTCGACATAAAGCCAGAACTCCTTCCCAGGTTGATAAGAACTCTTAAGCGTAGGAACCCAATTGTTATGGACGAGTTCCCTCCCCTGGAAATGTACCTTCGCCAGTTTAGTACAAGATGGATGGTTTCTGGATTCATAAAGGGCATAGACAAACACCAAAAAATTGAAAACTACACAGTTGATTTTTTGCTCTACTTGCCATATATTGTAAAGTCGTTCTTTACAGAGAGATAACTCGCAAATACAAGACAAGTGTTGCCAGGTCACTTCCTTGTTCCATTTCACCATGCTTGGTTCTAACAGGCTAAATGTGTCAAATGTGTTTTGTCACAAATTGAAGAGTAATAGCAGTAACTTAAGCTAATTGATCTTGAGCAACAATTTTCAATTGATACTGATAAACACAAAGAAAATTGTAAATAGCTTTGGGGGTTGTTGATACATTTCGTCCATCTGTACAGTTGCTGTCAACTAGTAGCGAATATTAAAACCAATCCTCTACATCAGGGAAAGTCACCAAGTCTACAAAAGATTGATCATTTGCTTGGATAAGCACATATGCACCATATGATTATCATACATTACATTTGAAAATATCAATCACAGGACAAATTTAGAATACACTATATAGCCAAAAGTCACCGAAGTGAACATGGCGGTAGTATCATTGTCTGCAGTTCTTTTTTCTGGTTTGGGCTTGGACATTTTATACAATAGCATTAACAGTTTGGAATAGGCCCTTTTTTTTCCTCTATCAGCCCCTCCCCTAAAGCAGGGTTCATTGCATCGTGATTTGAGGACAATCAGGTGGATGTGCTTAGCTGGCCCATTCAAAGCCCCGACTGGAACCCCACAGAACATCTTTCGGATGAACTGGAGCATCGGTTACGTGCCAGACCCACTTGACCGAAAACCACACAAACTATTCACGAAGCTACAGGACTAATGGAAAAAAAATCCACCAGCAATATACCAGAACTTAGTGGCAAGCCAGCCCCGAAGAGTTAATGCTGTAATAATAGCGAAGGGAGGTCCAGCATCTTATTAGTTATCTAGTTGGTGACTTTAGAATAAACAGCTGGGTGTCCGGTGACTTTTGGCTATGCAGTGTATACAGGTGATTCAAAAAGGACTTTACAACTTCGAAAGCATATAGAAATTCATGTTGGGTCGATGTGCCTACCATTTGTATTGCGGCATACATCCCACCTGAAGTTGATTTCATTCCAGACTTTCACCAGTAAGTCAGGCGTCACTTCTGCAGCGGCGGCGTTAATTCGAAGTTTCAGCTCAGGAAGATCAGCAGTAAAGGTGGTAAAAAAAGCCCGATCTTTAATGAAACCCCACAAGAAAAAATCTAGCACGGGCAAATCTGGGGAGCGAGGTGGCCATTCAACTGGACCTGCATGACCAATCCAAGGATGGTACCCCATCCTTGTCGAACTGAGGAATTAGAAAATTTTGCAACATATCCAGATACAAGATACCATTTACGGTTGCCTCCTGGAAGAAGAACGGACGGTACAATTTTTGTTTGCTAAGGACACAAAAAACATTGACCTTACGGCTGTCACGAATATGCTGCAAAGTTTCATGCAGGTTTTCACTACCCCATATTCGGCAGTTATGGGTGTCAGGACTCATCACTAAAAATGACATTGTCTAGGAATGTCTCGTTAACTGCAATTCTATCCAACATTTGCACAGAAAATTGCTGGCGAGCAACTATATCTGCATCCGTAATGTGTTGAAACATTGTTAGTTTGTATGGCTTCAAGTGCAAGCGTTTACGTAATACGTACCAAACAGTCGGTTATGGAATGCCAGTCTCACGTGATGCACGTCGGGTTGATTTCGTAGGACTCCAGGTAAAGCATTCTCCGAGTTGTTCTACAGCAGTTTCAGGAACTTGTGGTCGTCCTGGTGATTTTGCATGTCGTACAGAACAACCAGTATCAACGAAGGTTTGGTGCCAAGAGTAAATTCTAGGCCTACTAGGAGGCACCTTATGATACTCCATACGAAACTTACGTTGCACTGCAGTTGCTGATTGCGTCTCGTGAAACCAAAACACACAGCGAGCACGTCCCGCACCTGTAAAAGTAGCCATTTTCAAGAACAATGCTGACAGCTCTACTGGTGGGTGAGTTTGGTACTAATGGACTACGCGAGTCAAAACTTGATGAGTTCTGCTTTGCAATGGCACCTCAACCGACTCTGTAAGTTATCTGAATAAATTTCTATATGCTTTCAAAGTTGTAAAGTCCTTTTTGAATCACCCTGTATGTATATGTACCAACACAGAAGGTTGTGAGAAATGCCCAGCAATGGCCCTTTGACTCAAACACCATCTATAGTTCCTTTCCTTTACCTTTCGAAGGGGAGGGTCTACATTAGACAAAAAAATATATTACTCTTGGATGTATGAAAGCCCTATGTTTACAATCCATAAAGTCACACAAGTAAGCATGCTCTACTCGTTACATATCACCTGGGGAAGATTTCTCCACATGCGAAGTTATTTTGTTTCCATCAGATAAAAGAAGGATGAATTTGTGCATTACGTTACTAATGTCCCTCTTCAAAGAATGACTCAAGACGTATGAATTATTGTAGACAGACAGACAATTTGTAATTTTTTGTCATCATTCTGGACAAACCTCAAAGCACAAGAAAGGAAAGAACAGGAGGAAACAAAATAATATGAAGTGGATTGAGATTGGGAGGTTGGGGAGTCCAGTTAAATTGTGTGCAGTAGCTCAATCCAGGAATCCTGTGTTAACAAGCTTCTTGAGGAAGAATTTCACATACGCAAGTTCCGAACTTTGATCCCGAGGTTCTTTAGCATTCCCAGGTTTCCTTTCTCTACAGTCATGAAGACTGGCCTCAGATATTCAAGGTCGGACTCCATTAAGTGCAAGGCATCGTGGAAGTCTTCACTTTTCTGATATTCTGTGAAAGAACAATAATAGAAATGTCAGTAGTATTAACAGCAAAGTTTAAGTCAATTTTAGATACACCTAGACTTAAAGATAATAGACCTACAGTGATCCAACAATTGGAGGCTGCTCTTAAATGTACATAAAATACACTACTTTAGCATTCGTGTGGAGGGGAAACATATGCCCTACAAAATTAAGCAAAAGCAAATTGTCTATATCTACTGTGCATCCATTTCCTTGCGAGGCCGAGAGATCGGGAGAAGTGTGGCGGGCGGTGCTAACGAAGATGCCAACATTTTCGACTAGTAATGTCCCGCTTATTTTTATGAACATATCTTTAGCATGCAGATATTTATATTAATATTGCAAAACGAGCACTAACATGTGTTATAAGAGTTGTTCAAAGTAATGTCCACCTACATTCACACATTCCTGGCATTGTTTGATGAAATTTTGATTCACATGCAAAAGTTCTTCTTCTGTAATTCTTCCAAGTTATGCCCTTATATTGTCTTTTAGTTCGTGGACGTAAAACACCATGGAATTTCTGTGCAAGTAGGTTACACACGTCGCGACACGAGTCTGTTTTCACGTAAGTGTCATACATAAAAATTCTTTGTTTGACCATGATAAAATTCACATATAATTCCTGGTTTTCAAGGCAAACTTTCAAAAAATTCTAGTATACTGCAGATGTTTTCTCTGCTTCAACTTTACGTATTATCGCCTCTCACCACAGATACACATAGATATATTAACAATATAAAAGGTCTGTGTGATTCCAATGTATCAAAAAATTCTAATTCAATTCAATTAAATGGTATATACATATATTTAAAATATTTAATTTATGGTGCGAAGTTTACATTTACCATTTCACAAACTCGCACTCGATAAAACATGTACAAGTCACAAATGTTATGGGATATGCTAATCTACGAAAAATTGTTAATTGTATAATAATTTCAAACTCAAATTTAACTAACCAACTTCAAGAGATCTTATCTCGCAATAATCCTCTGTCTCCAAGATAGATTGTTCTGCAAAGGTCACTAACAAAGTAAACTGAGAGAATTCTGTTTAATATTCAACGTAGCCATGACTTCCTTCCTTGATAAAAACAAAAGCTATACTGTGAAAAACCTGCCTCAGGGCATTTATAAATATGTCTAAATTCAATGTGATTTGGATTTATTAAAGTCACAATTTTTCACGTCTACAGAGAAGAATTACAGAGTTGCTTCTAAGTTCACGTTATACCAATGGCGTGCATAAAAGGTAAGATACCGAAACACTGCTTCGGAATGAAATTTGAATTTTGCATAATTCCCAGGATACTTAGACACTAACGCCGGCTTTAGACAAAAGCATTTCCTTTAGAATTTTTGCTAGCATAAATGCTATGTAAATGCATCCAAAAGTCAGACAGTAACTTTACACGTGAACATTTCATGTAACTTTTCGGCTAGCTTTTGCGATTACAATGTATAACATATACAGCATGAAAGGCACGTCGAATGGAAACGTTTGGCCCCGTGCCGGGGTATGAAATGACACGTCATTTCGGGGGCCATGAGTGCACAATGTTACAGAAACTGATTTCAGTAAGTAGTTTCTTCTGTAAATTTGAAGAAATCCGTTCGGGCGATATCACATATTTACCCATTTTTTAATATTATTATTATTTGTTTTTTCATATTTTTTTTACAAACTAAAATAATTTTGAAGTATTCTAACATATGTAATTACTAGAAATGTTCAAACCTTGTAATAGTGTGTTGATACAGTACGTGCCATACTTGTTCGTACAGGTTGTATACATAGTATGAATCTCCTGTGTACGTGTTCAGATGGTGAAATATGATAAGGAAAGTGTCCATAAGATTCAGTTGCTCGGACAGTCTGTTTCTTATTTCCACACAAACATGAAAACTTCGTAATTTATGAACTTTTACCACTAATTTAAGTTTTATGTGTGGCATTTCAAAATGAAATTTCCCACAAAATATTTTCAAACATGGTCCAAGCCTTTCAATTGAAATAAGAAGTGAGACAAAATTCCCACATACCTGTTTAGTGTTACAATTGCTTCGATTTTTAGCTCTAGTGTGACAAGGTAGTCCAATTTTCTGTTAATTGTTAAACACTTGGAAGTGGTACGTCCGTTACCATATGACACCCCAGCAGTTCCGATACTTTCTTTTTTATTATTTTTTTTTTTTTAAGGTTCTCTCAAGGCACTGTGCTATGCCACTGGTCTACATTGCACAATATGATGATAATGAATTGAAATAAAGACCAACATAATTTCACTCCTTAAAAACAACAGAGGATGTAGACACATATGTAGAAAAGGAGTGAAAAAAAACTGTGGACAATTTGCCTACCATTATCTTTGATGTTGACTGTACAGTAACATGCACAATGTTCCTCTCTCATCTGCGGTTCCCTCCTTCTGAACTCTCTCTCTCTTTCTTGCTCGTTGGCATGCCAACAGGAGCCAGGCTGCAAACTCGTACGAAATCAGGGTACCAGCTCCTATAGTGATCTCTATAAGCCTCACAGATAGACTATCTAGCCTACATATGTTAGTCATATACATGATATCAATAATAAAAAGTGGGAAGGCGATGTAGAGTATATCTTGGGGTTGCACATGTTGTAACTGGAGGGAAGGATGCTTAGGTACATGATTTTTATAGGGTTCCCTTATAGTTTCTTGATGGTGGAAGGGGATAGGCCACACTGCTCTGTGCCACTGCACACACACAAATATGTAACTGATAATTTCTCTCTCCCCGTCTGTCCCTTTCTCTTTCTCTCTCACTCTCTCTCTCTCTCTCACACACACAGAAACATACACACTAATTTTTTGTACTTACCTTAATAATACTTTGGCATAATGTTCATCCACGTCATATCTCCTGATATACTTGGAGAGATCCATTGTAAACAATTCAGAAATGACGTACCATCTAGTCTTTTCTGCATCCTTAAAGTCGTCCACAACTTTCAAAATATAACTACTATATAGTTTTTCGTGGTTATCTATCTCAGCCTGGATGTCTTGAATTTCCGAATCTGGCAGGCATTTTGTACAAAAAACTTTTGCCGCGAAGGACTCTTTAGTCTTTGTGTCCTTAACGCAATAGACTTCTGCAAAACCGCCTACACCAATATTTTCTTTCAATTGGTACCCAAATATCCTAAGATTATTAACATCCTTTCGTCCCCCTATATCACAGTCTCCGTTACATGTGGAATGTTACCATCACATAAAAGAAGGATGAATTTGTGCATTACGTTACTAATGTCCCTCTTCAAAGAATGACTCTTCAAGACGTATGAATTCTTGTAAACAGACAGACAATTTGTAATTTTTTGTCATCATTCTGGACAAACAGCAGAGCATAAGAAAGGAAAGGACAGAAGGAAACAAAATAATATGAAGTGGATTGAGATTGGGAGGTTGGGGAGTCCAGTTAAATTGTGCGCAGTAGCTCAATCCAGGAATCCTGTGTTGACAAGCTTTTTGAGGAAGAATTTCACATACGCAAGTTCCAAACTTTGATCACGAGGCTCTTTAGCATTCCCAGGTCTCCGTTCTCCATGCTCTTTAGCATTCCCAGGTCTCCGTTCTCCACAGTCATGAAGACTGACCTCAGATATTCAAGGTCGGACTGCATTCAGTGCAAGGCATCGTGGAAGTCTTCACTTTTCTGATATTCTGTGAAAGAACAATAATAGAAATGTCAGTAGTATTAACAGCAAAGTTTAAGTCAATTATAGATACACCTAGACTTAAAGATAATAAGGCAAGGCCGAGAGATCTGGAGAAGTGTGGCAGGCGGCGCTAACCGAGATGCCAACATTTTCGACTAGTAACGTCCTGCTTATTTTTATAGACATATCTTTAGCATGCAGATATTTATATTAATATTACAAAACGAGCACTAACATGTGTTATAAGAGTTGTTCAAAGTGATGTCCACCTACATTCACACATTCCTGGCATTGTTTGATGAAATTTTGATTAACATGCAAAAGTTCTTCTGTAATTCTTAAGTTATGCCCTTATATTGTCTTTTAGTTCGTGGACGTAAAACGCCATGGAATTTCTGTGCAAATAGCTTACACACGTCACGACACTCACGTAAGTGTCATACATAAAAATTATTTGTTCTAACGTCAACTTTGCGACTGGCATTTCAATCGCCTCACTTACACACAACACACATACACTGCAATTACACAAAGAAGTAGCACGGCAAGTAACCAGAAACCACAAACTTTCACACAGTACGAAATTAACACACTCTTGGTTCAAGGTCTGTTCCTCACTCCATTCGCAGCTCTGTCCAGGGCACCTGTAGTCGCGAAGGAAAGAACAACTCAAGCTCGGAGCTTTCAGATTGCAAACAATGCTCACGAAAATCATTAACGTTTAACGGTTTAGTCTGCAACATAATCTTGATAAAGTGTTGCACATTCAAAACCTCCAAACAATTCCGAGCGAAGCAAAATGCTTTCGAGGGTAAACTTAACTGGGACGTTACTGGTCGAAAATGTCGGCATCTCCGCTAGCGCCGCCCATCACACTTCTCTCGATCTCTCGCAAGGAAATGGATGCACGGTATTATCTATTTTTCTGTTACATGCTACGTCAGGGTGGCCACTCTAGGACCATGATAAAATTCTAATATAATTCCTGGTTTTCAAGGCAAAAAATTCTAGTATACTGCAGATGTTTTCTCTGCTTCAACTTTACGTATTACCGCCTCTCACCACAAATACACATAGATATATTAACAATATAAAGGGTCTGTGTGATTCCAATGTACCAAAAAATTCTAATTCAATTCAATTAAATGGTATATACATTTCAACGATGCAAATAGCACGAATTCTTACAGAGTGTACAGGGCTATTCAAAAATAATTCGGCAACATATCGGAAATATAATTAATTAAAGCTTTTCTACAACTGTGACCTCCGGTTTACCACTGTTTTTCCCAAGTTCTTCACTGCTTTTATTTGAAAATTTTGATTTTCTCAAAATTTCGGAGTTGGCTGTAGCCCCCATCAGCTCCCCCCCCCCCTCTGCGTATACAAGCATGCATAACTTAAGCCGATACACATGGCAATCAGAAGATGCTGGAGAAAGTATGGACTAAATTTCATTTTCAATTTGATGTATGCAGGGTTACCCGTGCAGCACACGTAGTAAACTTGTAACTGACATTGTAAGTACGAGTAAATTCTGAAATCTAAGCTTTCATTTGATGACACTTTCTTCCATGTAAATAATTATAAAAGTTCACATTTGTGTTCAAGTTCTTGGATATGGATGTCTGGAAATAGCTTTAAGTCAAAGGGAATTTGAGTGATAAGGATATTAAATTAAGAATAAGGATATTAAATTAGGCACCTGGAATGTTCTGAGCCTTTACCGGCCTGGGGCATTTCAGTGTACAGTTAATGAGATACTTAAGTATAAATTAGATGTAGTAGCTGTACAGGAAGTTAGGTGGCCAGGAGAAGGGAATTGTAAAACTAAAAATTATACTTTTTTCTATGGTGGTACTGAAAATCATAATTTTGGAACAGGCTTTTTCATAAGTAATAGAATTATCTCGGCTCTTAAAACAATAGAATTTATTAATGATAGGATATCATATGCAGTTTTACAGGGTAGGTGGTGTAAAATTATTTTAATAAACATACATGCACCAACGGAAGATAAAGATAATAATACTAAAGATGATTTTTATACAGAGTTAGAACAGGTCTTTGATAAATTTTCTCAGTATGATATGAAAATTCTGTTAGGTGACTGTAATGCACAGATTGGCAAAGAAGAGACATTTAAACCCACGATTGGTAAAGAAAGGCTTCATGAATTAATTAATGATAATGGTATAAGATTGATTACTTTTGCAACCTCAAAGAATTTAATTGTGAAAAGTACCACTTTTAAACATAAAGATATCCATAAATATACCTGGTCTTCTCCAGATGGTAAAACTCATAATTAGATAGATTATATTCTCATTGATAAGAGAAGGCATACTAGTATAATTGACGTTCGTACACATAGAGGTGCTGACTGTGCCAGTGACCATTATTTAGTAATTGCTAAATTAAGAGAAAGACTCTCAGTGATAAATCATAAGCAACAAAATCTAAAAGTTCTAAAATTTCATACAGGAAAGTTTACTGATGAAAGATTACCAAATTAAACTGTCAAATAGATTTGATGTTTTGCAGGATTTAAATGATGATGAAAATATAAATGAAACAGACGTAAATAAGAATTGGGAGCACATACGTAATGCAATAGAATCAGCAGCTAAAGAAAGTATAGGATACAATAAACCGAGAAAAAGTAAGCCATGGTTTGATAATGAATGTCATAATCTAATAGAAATAAGAAATCAGGCTAGACTCAGGTGGTTAAATAACTCTGATGATACAAATCTAAACAATTATAATAGAATAAAGCGAGAAGTTAACCGCACGTTTAGAAGTAAAAAAATAGATTACTTGAAAAGCAAAATTAACGAAATTGAAACAAACAGCAAAAATAAAAATATCAGAGATTTATATAAAGGTGTAAATGAGTTTAGAAAAGGGTGGCAACCTAAAGTAAACTTGATAAAAGATAAAGACGGTGATTTTCTTGCTGACCCAAGCGATATTCTAAATAGATGGAAGAACTACTTTAATGACCTTTTAAACGTCCATGTAGGAGATAAATCAGAAGTGAATGAAGTACACACAGCAGAACCTTTAGTTCCAGAACCTAACTTGACTGAAGTTAAAGATGCTATTAAAAGGCTAAAGAATAACAAAGCACCTGGCATTGATTTAATACCAGCTGAGTTAATTAAATATGGTGGAAATTCATTAATATGTCAAATTCATAAATTAATTTGTTTAATATGGAATAAGGAAGAAATCCCTCAACAGTGGAAAGAATCCATAATTGTTCCTGTGTTTAAAAAAGGTGATAAAATGAACTGCAATAATTACCGTGGAATTTCTCTACTCTCAACAACATATAAAATATTATCTAACATTCTTTTAACAAGACTAACCCCATATGCTAATGAAATTATAGATGATTATCAATGTGGATTTAAACGCAACAGATCAACTACAGATCAAATTTTTCACTCAGACAGACACTAGAAAAAAGTGGGAATATAATCAAAATGTCCACCAGCTATTCATTGATTTCAAAAAAGCATATGATTCGGTCAAAAGTGATAAATTATATAATATATTAGTCGAGTTTGGAATACCTAAGAAGCTTGTTAGTATGATAAAAATATGCACCAGTGAAACAAAAAGTAAAATTCGTGTGGGTATTAATGTGTCTGACAAATTTACAATTCATGATTGGTTAAAACAAGGAGATGCATTATCTCCATTGCTCTTTAATTTTGCCTTAGAATATGCTGTTAGGAAGGTAAAAGAAACTAAAGAAGGACTAAAATTAAATGGTGTGACTCAGTTGTTAGCATATGCAGATGATGTAGACTTACTGGGGGATGATGTGAATACAATTAAGAATAATGCTAAAATATTTTTCAAAACTGCTAAAGAGATAGGTTTGGAAGTTAACAAAGAGAAAACTAAATATATGCTTACAGGCCGAAACCAAGTGTTAGGTAATAATCAAAATCTAATTATTGATAACAACTCGTTTGAAACAGTTTCCAAATTCAAATACTTAGGAGTAATATTAACAAATGAAAATTATATTAAAGAGGAAATAAAAAGTAGGCTTAATTCAGGAAATGCATGTTACTTCTCTCTTCGTAAACTTTTGTCTTCTCGTTTAATATCTAAGAAACTAAAAGTTAAAATATACAAATCCGTAATTTTGCCTGTAGTATTATATGGGTGTGAAACTTGGTCCCTTACATTGAAAGAGGAACATAAGTTACGAGTATTTGAAAATAAAATCCTTAGGAAAATATTTGGACCTAAAAGGGATGAGGAGACAGGTGAGTGGAGAAGGTTACATAATTTAGAACTACATAATTTGTATTCATGTCCAGATATTATTAGAATAATTAAATCAAGAAGACTTAGGTGGGCAGGCCATGTGGCACGAATGGGAGAGGAAAGAGGAGTTTTCAGGATTCTTGTTGGGAAACCTGATGGTAAGAGACCTGTAGGAAGGCCAAGACGAAGATGGAGGGACAACGTTGGGATGGACCTAAGGGAAATCGGTAGGGATGGAAAAGAGTATATAGATCTTGCTCAAGATAGGGACAGATGGAAGGCCTGTGTTGCTGCACACATGAACCTTCGGGTTTAAGAAGGCTTGAGAGTTAGTTAGTTAGTTTTGGTGCCAAGTTTACATTTACCATTTCACATACTCGCAGTCGATAAAACATGTACAAGTCACAAATGTTACGGGATATACTAATCTACGAAAAATTGTTAATTGTATAATAATTTCAAACTCAAATTTAACTAATCAACTTCAAGAGATCTTATCTTCCGTCTCCAAGATAGATAGTTCAGCAAAGGACACTAACAAAGTAAACTGAGAGAATTCTGTTTAATATTCTACGTAGCCAAGACTTCCTTCCTTGATAAAAACAAAAGCTATACTGTGAAATCCTTGCCTCAGGGCATTTATAAATATGTCTAAGTTCAATGGGATTTGGATTAATAAAAGTCACAATTTTTCACGTCTACAGAGAAGAATTACAGAGTTGCTTCTAAGTTCACGTTATACCAATGGCGTGCATAAAAGGTAAGATACCGAAACACTGCTTCGGAATGGAATTTGAATTTTGCATAATTCCCAGGATACTTAGACACTAACGCCGGCTTTAGACAAAAGCATTTCCTTTAGAATTTTTGCTAGCATAAATGCTATGTAAATGCATCCAAAAGTCAGACAGTAACTTTACACATGAACATTTCATGTAACTTTTCGGCTAGCTTTTGCGATTACAATGTATAACATATACAGCATGAAAGGCACGTCGAGTTACAACATCTATGCTGAGTGCACTTGGTTTACTTTTGAAACAACTTAAATATTCTTCCATACGTGTACAGTAAACATTGTAAAGTATGTATTTAAGCAGCGCCATTGTTTTGTACCAGCAGGCCAGCAGCGCTGGCTCACAGCATAACAGTTACAAAAGTATTTCTTTAACTTTTAACTTTTCATTATTTCTTCCCTGAGACCACAAAAGAATCAACCTGCAAGCCTCTAAGGTTCCTATATGAGGCCATCCACACCCTCTTGTGGCATGTTGACAAAACATCTGCAACACCCACCCTGGCCAGCCTGTAGGCTACAATGCCAGCAACGATCTGAAAAATCACCACGTGGCCTTGAAGGATCCAATGGAAGGGTACATTATGTGACGGAGGACTTTGCTTTCCAATAGAGGGCTGGAAAAAAACAAAAAAACAGAGTGCCATCTGTATAGTCTTCTGATGTCCTCAGTATTGCAAACTGCATGATTAAGTGTCCATGTGCGCTGTATACTGCCAGTATTCAAAGCACATGAGAGTCGGTTGAATAGTTATCGGCTTTTAAAAATGTGAAGTGATACTGGTGATACATTGTTTACATCTCACACGGCCGCCATTACAATTTCACTCGTGACCCAGAAGTCGCTTCTGATTGGTTATTCTACAGAAATAGGATGGGTTCTATCCTTGAGAAATGCCATGGCATTTTGGTCATGGCATAAATGCTAAGGAAAATGCTTTCGTCTAAAGCGGTCATTAGAAAGTGTCGAGATGAGCCCGTGAAAGACTAAAATCCAGCAAAGCAGTGGCATGCGGTGTTTTTATCAAGGCAAGCCTGCCCCTTGATGTACTATTGTTTAGTTAAAAATTATATATTCAGTGCTTCGGCTATCTAAATGGTCACCGCACGCCACTGCGTTATACTTACATTAACTGGAACTGAACCACTGTGTAATCCTTTGAATACAAGGCACCAACTTAGTCAATAAGCTATCGATGAGGCCCACCGTGAGGAATTGAATTGTAGTGTTTCTGGTTCTGATTATTTGGCAGTTATGTTTCAATTTCTTTAAACTTCCCTTGAATTCACTTGAATGAACGTGGTGATGATTAATTTGGGTACTCCTATCTTTGCGTAGGATTGAATTGAAGTGTGTTTTGGGTACACTTTATGCACAGGTAGGCTAATCCAGACTGGCTCTATTAAGTTTGAACTTGGCAATAGAAATTTCATCAAGTTTTCAGTGCTACCAGTTAAGATTGCTCATTTTGTGTATTAGTTTGGGTTCTCTCAGAATGTAAGCTTAAGCTTAAGTCGCACAGTGATGTATGATTAGATTAATTCCAGGCTGGGACTCGAACGCAGAACCTTCGGAGGACGCATCATAAATAGTCAATGCACCCAGTCACCAAGGAGAGAGAAGTTGGATTAACAACCAATCACAGCTATGCGAGTCAATCCATTCTATACCTTAGTTCGGACCAAGGTTATTTATTCGGAAAACTAATTGCTTTTCACTTATTTGTGCATGTAATAAATAAAACAGACACCATGAAGCATGTAAAAAACACTGCAACCCGTTGTGACGATCACTGGTTAATCATTGCACGATTACAATTCGTTCATAAATATTTCAAATTATAACACGAAGGTGAATATACAACTTCTATGGGTCTATGTATTAGTAAAATAACTTAGCAATATGCAGTTCACTATTTCCTGTATTTCCAATTCCATTACATCCATTGCTACATACGACTATTGATTTTCGTTGCTATAGCAACGTTAAAATTCTAAATATTACGTCATTTATACAGCGTTTAGTGCAATAAATAACATAAAACATAAATAATGTTGTACAAAGTCATTTTTATACATTTTTTAAACCGTTCATATCATCATAGCAAATGTAATAAACTTTTCCACAATTTTACATTTTTCCGCATTTTAGTCTTTTCTCTAGTCTGCTGTCTAATGTGTTTGTGTTTGTCTTGTGTAGTAGTTCCTCCATTCATATTGGGGGTTAGGCGTAGAGCTGACAACTCTGCACTGTAAAAAGACATGTCAAGAAACAGCAATATAAGGCCATGGATGTTCCCAAGGTAAAATATTCCGGATGTAAAATAGTCCCCCGTTCGGATCTCCGGGTGGGGACTACTTTGGGAGGTCCCTGGACTAAGGATAAGATCTACGTTAGGAATAAGGATATTAAGTTAGGCACCTGGAATGTTCTGAGCCTTTACCGGCCTGGGGCATTTCAGTGTACAGTTAATGAGATAGGGAAGTATAAATTAGATGTAGTAGCTGTCCAGGAGAAGGGAATTGTAAAACTAAAAATTATACTTTTTTCTATGGTGGTACTGAAAATCATAATTTTGGAACAGGCTTTTTCATAAATAATAGAATTATCTCGGCTCTTAAAACAGTACAATTTATTAATGATAGGATATCATATGCAGTTTTACAGGGTAGGTGGTGTAAAATTATTTTAATAAACATACATGCACCAACGGAAGATAAAGATGATAATACTAAAGATGATTTTTATACAGAGTTAGAACAGGTCTTTGATAAATTTTCTCAGTATGATATGAAAATTCTGTTAGGTGACTGTAATGCACAGATTGGCAAAGAAGAGACATTTAAACCCACGATTGGTAAAGCAAGTCTTCATGAATTAAGTAATGATAATGGTATAAGATTGATTACTTTTGCAACCTCAAAGAATTTAATTGTGAAAAGTACCACTTTTAAACATAAAGATATCCATAAATATACCTGGTCTTCTCCAGATGGTAAAACTCATAATCAGATAGATCATATTCTCATTGATAAGAGAAGGCATACTAGTATAATTGACGTTCGTACACGTAGAGGTGCTGACTGTGCCAGTGACCATTATTTAGTAATTGCTAAATTAAGAGAAAGACTCTCAGTGATAAATCATAAGCAACAACATCTAAAAGTTCTAAAATTTGATACAGGAAAGTTAACTGATGAAAGAATTAAGAAAGATTACCAAATTAAACTGTCAAATAGATTTGATGTTTTGCAGGGTTTAAAAGATGATGAAAACATAAATGAAACAGACGTAAATAAGAATTGGGAGCACATACGTAATGCAATAGAATCAGCAGCTAAGGAAAGCATAGGATACCATAAACCGAGAAAAAGTAAGCCATGGTTTGATAATGAATGTGATAATCTAATAGAAATAAGAAATCAAGCTAGACTTAGGTGGTTAAATAACTCTGATGATACAAATCTAAACAATTATAATAGAATAAAGCGAGAAGTTAACCGCACGTTTAGAAGTAAAAAAAAGAGATTACTTGAAAACCAAAATTAACGAAATTGAAACAAACAGCAAAAATAAAAATATCAGAGATTTATATAAAGGTGTAAATGAGTTTAGAAATGGGTGGCAACCTAAAGTAAACTTGATAAAAGATAAAGACGGTGATTTTCTAGCTGACCCAAGCGATATTCTAAATAGAATACCAGCTGAGTTAATTAAATATGGTGGAAATTCATTAATATGTCAAATTCATAAATTAATTTGTTTAATATGGAATAAAGAAGAAATCCCTCAACAGTGGAAAGAATCCATAATTGTTCCTGTGTTTAAAAAAGGTGATAAAATGAACTGCAATAATTACCGTGGAATTTCTCTACTCTCAACAACATACAAAATATTGTCTAACATTCTTTTAACAAGACTAACCCCATATGCTAATGAAATTATAGGTGATTATCAATGTGGATTTAAACGTAACAGATCAACTACAGATCAAATCAGACACAGACACAACTACAGATCAAATCACATCAGACAGACACTTGAAAAAAAGTTGGAATATAATCAAAATGTCCATCAGATATTCATTGATTTCAAAAAAGCATATGATTCGGTCAAAAGAGATAAATTATATAATATATTAGTAGAGTTTGGAATACCTAAGAAGCTTGTTAGTATGATAAAAATATGTACCAGTGAAACAGAAAGTAAAATTCGTGTGGGTATTAATATGTCTGACAAATTTACAATTCATGATGGGTTAAAACAAGGAGATGCATTATCTCCATTGCTCTTTAATTTTGCCTTAGAATATGCTGTTAGGAAGGTAAAAGAAACTAACAAAGGACTAAAATTAAATGGTCTGACTCGGTTGTTAGCATATGCAGATGATGTAGACTTATTAGGGGATGATATAAATACAATTAAGAATAATGCTAGAATATTTTTCAAAACTGCTAGAGAGATAGGTTTGGAAGTTAACAAAGAGAAAACTAAATATATGCTTACAGGCCGAAACCAAGTGTTAGGTAATAATCAAAATCTAATTATTGATAACAACTCGTTTGAAACAGTTTCCAAATTCAAATACTTAGGAGTAATATTAACAAATGAAAATTATATTCAAGAGGAAATAAAAAGTAGGCTTAATTTAGGAAATGCATGTTACTTCTCTCTTCATAAACTTTTGTCTTCTCGTTTAATATCTAAGAAACTAAAAGTTAAAATATACAAAACCGTAATTTTGCCTGTAGTATTATATGGATGTGAAACTTGGTCCCTTACATTGAAAGAGGAACATAAATTGAGAGTATTTGAAAATAAGATCCTTAGGAAAATATTTGGATCTAAAAGGGATGAGGAGACAGGTGAGTGGAGAAGGTTACATAATTTAGAACTACATAATTTGTATTCATGTCCAGATATTATTAGAATAATTAAATCAAGAAGACTTAGGTGGGCAGGCCATGTGGCACGAATGGGAGAGGAAAGAGGAGTTTACAGGATTCTTGTTGGGAAACCTGATGGTAAGAGACCTGTAGGAAGGCCAAGACGAAGATGGAGGGACAACGTTGAGATGGACCTAAGGGAAATCGGGTGGGATGGAAAAGAGTATATAGATCTTGCTCAAGATAGGGAAAGATGGAAGGCCTGTGTTTCTGCAGCCATGAACCTTCAGGTTTAAGAAGGCTAGAGAGTTAGTTAGTTAGTTAGTCTTTTCTCTGCTTGGTCCCCTGAAAAATGTAAAATCGAGGTTACACTGTATCAATTCTGTCCTGCAGTTAAAATCAACTTATTGGAAAGTTAATGATAATTTGACGCTAGGCTAGTAGACAACTCCATCTGTTGCTTCTGAGTTAATGATCCACCAATGGGATACCAAACCAACTTATGAGGAAACTAACGCCATCATAAGGCTTATAAATCTGTCAACAAATAGTAAATATGAAACTGCCTTTCAACACCTAACCCTGGTAACCAAAGGGTACAATGTTCGATACTATTATCGTATGAGGGAAACACCTACGAATTATATATTTCGGACTTCTTTACATTGCTAACGTGTTATTTTCAAATGTGGAACATTTCCTAAAGTGAAATAATGAATATCGATGTCTATTTCTTAGATTTACGAGTACTTACTGTTACTTGTTGTTTCGAATCTGTAACACATTATGGCCGTGATAGCGTACTGGTTTAGGGGGCGTTCTGAGAGTTTTTTTGTCGATTTATGCAGTGTTGCAACCTCGTTCACCGGAAAATATCTACTTTCGTGCCCGGATTTGAAATTATGCTAATACGTCGCAAACCATTGACGTTAGCCCCACGGAACATTCCACTCTCGTGCAGAAAGCAAATGGCGGGAGCAGAAACAGCGTGTCGGACAGAGATTTTCGCAGAAAACAACACGCATTCACATTAAAATGGATCAAATCTACATTCAGGAACTTCCACAACGCTAAAGAAAATGATTTCCGTAAGTACTTTCTCCTGTAAATTTGAAGGAATCAGTTTCCCTCGTAAGATAATGTTACCGATTTTTCAAGCTGGTGATCACTTTGTTTCCCATGAAAATAGCGTTATTTTTAACATTATAATCATTTATTGGTCGTTGCTAATTCGGCGCGCAAATTTTGACTCACGTTGTCTATCGTCAGCTGATGTGCAGTGTTTCCAAACTTATGAACCGATAAATGCCGCATAAACTATTCACAAAAGGTTTTTAAGCGAAAATTGAGGCTAGACTCGACTCTACGTCCTTATCTGCATGGTGATTGCTTCTTTGCGTTCGCGGTGCGGCACCCGGCATCTCTTCAGGTACCTTTTTCTTTTTACACTTTCTGTTCACGATAGCCCCACTATCCATTCACGGGGTCGAGGTATGTCTACGAGGTTAGGTTAGGCCTGTTAAGTTAGGTTCCATTAGCACTTATTTCACCCCTAAATATGTGCTTCATCATCTAAAAAATTCCTCAGTACGTTCAATTGCGCATATCCGGAGAACATCGGTTTTTCTCGATTTACTCCTTCAGGAAATTTGTGCTCGCTTTGGGATTTACGTTGTTGAATTCCTTATAAAATAATCTTTCCAACGATATATGACACGTATTCCTAAGGAAAAAGACGTAAACTAGAGTCTCACCTTACATTGGAAAATAAAAAAACCCGCTCACACGTCATCTTGTCAAACTTCCGCAGGGTTGCTACACTGTGAGGGGGTTACATAACGGAACATAACGGAACGCACGTAGTCGACGGTAATGGCGGCACGAGCTATCGTACAACGGAGATGCATGATTGACGAAAAATACCTTATTTACAGGCAAAATACGTTTCACGATTCTAAAAAACAATTTCCCCGGCTTCAGAAAGTCCCCAGGAACGCAATTCAGTAAGTACTTTCTCGTCTTTTCTCCTGTAAATTCTAAGAACTCCGGCTTATACTACCGTTACCAAAAACCGTTTATGTGCACACAAAAATAGCGAAAGAACACGTCAACTCCAAACCTAACACTTCTAACTTAACGACGAAAAATTTCAGCTGCTGTTGTGGAATGTCGTGCTGGGTGCAATATTCACTTGCACGAAGCCCTCAGGCTGTTTCACAGTAAGGTAACAGACGTACTTTATTTCACAGACACATCTGTGCGAGCTAAAAATAGTGATAAACATCTACATTTTACATAATATTTATAAACCATGCAAGGCATTTACTTTCTTGAGGGAGTACAGATTGTTAAGGGTACCTAGTATTTCTATTTTGGGTGCAACTACGGGCACAATGTGGTGAGACCAGATATATCTTTCACACATCTTGAATGTATGTATGTCAAATTACTCACACTAACTTGGGAAAATAAACAAGACAATAACAGTTAATCAAACTACCTAACCTGTGCACTATAGAAGTTTCTGATTATTTTTAGACACACACATGGAATACCTAACTGCCCTCCCTAACATGCAGTGCAAAAGATAGAATGCAAGAAAATATTTGTGTCATAAAATAAATTTTCACAGTGACAAATCACGAGACCTGGTGAAAATAGCCCGAAAGCTTGGTTCATCACCTGGTGAATGAAGGTAGTCACCGATTTCATTTCATTACTACAGTATATATGATTTAACATAAACATATCTGAACAAGCATAATTGTGAAATCATGAATATTTCTCTTCTATTTTCCATTCCAAAGGCGTACATAGAAGAGACTGTATCCCTTCAGATAATTTTTATTTGACATAAATTAATACAGGTCCAAACTCTGATTTTGTAATTTCGATATTCTCATAATACACACATGCGTTTACATAAATCATATTCTACATGTGCCTATAAGCAAATACTGAACAGGTTTTCTGATGAGAACAATTTTACCATCCTGCTCGTGTGTACTTATGCGAGTAGTTTAGGCAGGTAAGGATAGGTGCTATAGTAATATTAACTAATTGTATATTTTTTAAGTATGTAGCAATTGTTTAGATTTAATACTGAAAAACTTTTACAGACACAGTTATTTTCATGTTATTAACTTCAAAAATGAATATTTTCTGCATTTCAAAATGCATGAGATATGGACATATAAATAATCAGGTTAATATTGGGTTAATTTGTGGTTAATCATTGATTTATGTGGAATGAATTTTCTTTACAACTTTCCATGTTCTTATTTTAAATTGTGAAATCAGTCTTAAGGATATTTTGTTGTTATTTTTTCAGGTAGTTGCAGGTCCCAAAAAGGAGTTCTTGACTTTGTGGCTAGATGGGCAGGAAGTATTTATGATAATTCGATATTCCAAAGGACAAGATGCACTTCTTCATTGCAAGGAATATTCAGCTCAGCTCGACCATACCTCTACAGTCCATTCCAAGACCCAGCAACTGATCCTGGATGAGGTACAACTATACCCATTCTCAGCAGAGGAATGTTGTGGAGAGTACCTTTGGGATATGGAAGCGACGTTTTCAACGTTTGTCCAGAAGACTTGGAAACAGTTCAAGACATTGTTATCGCATGTGCAGTTTTCCACAATATTGGTATCATATACAGTGACAATGTTGAAATTTTCAAGGAACCTCAGATAACATATCTGTAGAAATAGAGCCTACACGTGTGCATCGTAACAATGGTGAGCTGCAAAGGAGCTTCTTGTGAATAGACTGTTCATATGAATATAACAATGTGGTCAGCTTATACTTTGATCAAAGACTATTCACTCAGTTTTCAATGTTTCTCTTTTTCTCTCGCACACAATTTTCTGCGTCAGCATGTGTGTGTGACAGTGAATCATAGTGGTACGAATCCTAGTTTTATGAGATGCCACCTGGGTATCTCTTCGTTTGTGATTTTTATTGTGAACACTGTTTTAGCATTTTCCATGATGTTAAATTCCTATTCATCCAAATGCTGTGTGCATTGATACTATTGATTGACACCAAGAATATCAAAAAGTTATCCTGCAAAACTGTATTTCCCTTAAAACCATGCATTTTACTAAATGGTTTTAATGTCACCAAAAACATGTGTATTTTGTATATGTGGACAACATAATTTCATTTAACTTGATTATGTTCTTTCCCCTTTTTTTAGAGTCAAAGAAAATAATGAAATGTGACCTTCCTTTATGTATGACCAGTGAACAAGATTATTCTCAAAATAAATTAGTAAATTATTTTTGATTTTGATTTATTACACAGTAAAATTTTTATCAGTGATGTCCATGCATCTAGGAAAATTAACTATCTTAATTCCTTTGGTTCTTTTATGAATTTGTGCCGGACCCTGTGGCCGAGTGGTTAGTATATTCCGCTGTGACGCCAAGGGTCCCGGGTTCGAATCCCGCTCAGGCTTGGTTGTTTGTGAATGTCCATTCATCAATTTCATCACTCATCTCCATCTTCGCAAATTAGCCAAGAGGCACAAAACAAGAAGTAAAGTAAACTAAATCAATCAATCAATCAATTTTATGAATTTGTAACATGTGGATATTCTTGGAATCCATGGGAGGGAGTATGTATGCACCATGTGCACACGTGCACAGACAATCGATAAAAAAGTAACATAAAAATCTGTGGTATCACACCAAAAATTATTTACAACAGGAATGGTGTGCTTTCAACTATTCAGTATAGCCTGGTACAGTTGAGAGTTACTCAGGTAAGTAAGTGCATCAAATTCTCTTGATATCATTCATTAATGGGAAAAGGCCTGATGATAGTGTACCATGAAGCTAATGTTACTCTAATTGACTGGGTAAGAAAATATATACTCTTTATACGATTTGAAATGTTCATAGGAAGCAATTGAAGGGCTCTGTGTGTAAAACATGCTAAGTGACACCTTGGTCATTCCTGAGTTCATTATGAAAAAAAATATATTAGAAGCTATACTGTATATAAATTGTTTTCGTATTGTGTTTACCAATTTCAGAAGGCTTCACTGAGTCCAATGCAAATTGTATGACGTGACATTTTACTTTGTAACTCAAAAATACCAAAATGTCACCATGTTTTCCACCCAAGCCCTTCAATTGATCATAGCTCGCTGGAACATTTTATTGTGACCATGGACTCTTACTTTGTTTCTATAGCCTATGGCACAGCATAAATGAGCAAGGTAGAGAGGCTGTGATTAGGCAGTGGGATAAATTAGTTTGGTATCGTTTGTGCATCTCACATTTATGTTAGAATCCCATAATCTTGTACCTTCTGTTATATGATGGAATAAAAAACACACCCAGTGTACTGTTACACACTTTTGCATTTAACTTTGATACATCTCGGATATTCAGTAGATTTCTTTTGTCATCTGTTAAAAGTTTAGCCCTTAACATATTCTGAATATTTGATGTCCTTTGCTATACACTCATTTTGTGCATAAATGCCAGGCTATAATCGCTCCGCATCTCTTGTTCACGTGTATTGTAATCACCCATTTCAAATTCCAAATTCTAGATGTTACGCTTTCTTCGTTGATGAATTTTACTTGTACTTGTGTTGAATTATGTCATTGCATTTCGCTTATACTCTTGAGAATAGGAGTGAACAATTTATGTGGAAATTGTGGAAATTCATTATGAGTATTCCGCTTCGGATTTCGAATCCATAGAAGTTTTTATTTTCTTTCATGATTTCTTCTATTTTATATATGTGGAAAGAGGACATCAAGTAGATTTCAGGAAAAATTGTAAATATTAACAAAGTGAACAACATCTGTTCTATGGTTTTCTGGGGGGGGGGGACATGACAATGTGCAGGTAAGTTTGGACTAGATAGCCCTTTCTCGTTTGTTGCAATTTGATACTTGGGTAGAAAATGGAGAAGCATCCCAGTACTAGACTGATGTAAGGAAATTATGTTCAAACAGATTGATGCTACAGTGAAAGAGTGGTAAGGTTGGTAAGCTTCAAGTTCGTAAGATTCCTTAAATGCATGCCTGCAGCTGTAAATGCTCATTTTGCTCAACTAAAACTTTTTTTTTATCTTATGCTTATGGATATATATTCACAAATGAATTGATTTTTCTAATATTTAATGTATCAAATTTGTATCCCAAAAAAAGTTGAATTGAAATGGTTCTCGCACATCTCAATGCAGCGATGTCCGTTGAACCATAAAAACTGCAGGCTCTTAGTGCTAGCAGTGTTGGACACGTTCCATGTACATATTTACTCCAGGCTGTCTAGCAGTCAAGAAATCATGCTTGTGGTCAAGAATGTTTGCTTTTTTTTTTCCAGTGTAGCGAGTTAAATTGTTATATACCTGTCCTGGGATTTGAAAATATTGAATCTTTGGAAATTTAAATTATATTACAATATACAATACAATACATTTATTCATCGTTAGACATTGTACAATGCAATAGATGTCGTCAGTTATTGGTTACATATTTGTTATTGTAGATATGTAAATATATAATTACATATATAGAGAAGGATTACATGGAACTAAAATATGTTATAGATACTAATATGAGAGTATATGCATATATAAAGTAAGAGTACGCAGACATAAGACAATTATAATATTAGTGACGATGAAATAATATAAATATGGCAGTGGCAATATACATAACAACAATACAGAAAACAAGAAATAAACAATACAATACATTCTAGAATATTAAATCATTATTGGGATGGATTTCGAATTCTTCTAAATTGTAGAAAACCTTTTCTTTTAACCAGAGTTGAAGTACACTTTTAAATTTTTTAAGACACACACTGTGAACAGCTTCTGGTAACATGTTGTATAACTTAATTCCTAAATACTTATAACTATTATGTGTTTTACTTAATCTGATTGATGGTGTGTCGAGCTTGTAACAGAATCTTGTATTGTGTCTGTGCACAGTGTGTCTTGCGTTATAATTATGTACATTTTATTTTGTATACACTAGACAGGTAAATATATATAAGCTTGGCACAGTCATTATTTTTAGTTCTTTAAAGAGATTTTTACAGGAAACAGACTGATCAAAGACTCCTGCCATGCTTCGTAAAGCTTTTTTTTGCCAGATAAATACATCCCCAGCACCAGATGAGTTTCCCCACAAGAGAATTCCATAAGTCAGAAGGCTATGAAAATATGCATAATATGATTGCAGCAGCAAATCCTTGCTAATGCATGTTCTAAGCTTTTTAAGTAGAAATATCACCCCGGCAAGTTTGGAACATAGGTGATTTGTTTGCGACTCCCAAGATAATTTGGAGTCTAAGTGTAAACCAAGAAGTTTTACAGAAGTCCATTCATGGCCATTTCCTAATGTAAAAAATATTTTCTCTGTTTTATTTACATTAATTGTAAGTTGATTTGTTTCAAACCAAAAAGTGGACCTTTCCTCTATTTCCTTATCAAGCTTCTCAACTGTAAATTTGTCACTGCCCACTGTAAGGAATGTGGTATCATCTGCATATAAAACAGTCTTATGGGGAATAATATTAGGTAAGTCATTAATATAAATATTGAACAGCAATGGGCCGAGGACAGAACCTTGTGGAACTCCATTTTTTATATTTAAGAATTCTGATTTTATGTTGTCTACAGTGACCATTTGTAGTCTATTTGTCAAGTAGGATTTTATTAGAGCAAGTTCAGTTTCTTTGATGCCATAGAAGTGTAATTTTTTTATTAATATTTGATGGGAAACAGAGTCAAAGGCTTTACTCAGATCAATAAGTGTTGCACTTACAGAAAGTTTGGATTCAAATGCATCTAACACTGTGGAAACAATGGTTTCATTCGCTTTCACAGTGAATAGATGGGCTCTGAAACCATATTGTGCACTTGTATATAAATTATTATTTGTGAAATAGCTATAGAGTTGATTATATAAACAGTGTTCTATAATTTTGGAGACAATGGGAACAAGTGATATAGGACGGTAATTGTCGGGGCTCGATTTATCACCTTTTTTATACACGGGTATGACGACTGAGAGTTGAGGCAGGAAGGAAAGTGTCCACAATACATCATCCAGTTTATGAGAATGCAAAGTGGGTACTGTAGAATATCAATGATTCTTTTTAAAACAAAGTTCGACATTCCATAAAAGTCTTCAGATTTTGAATTATTTAGTTTTTGTGCTGCTTTTAAAATATCAGCAGGTTGGGTCTCATGCCACTGGAAGTCGGTTAAAATGTTACCGATGTCTTGTGACATGAGATTATTATATTCATAATCAAATTGATTCATAGAATTGTGGTTTGTATCCAATTTGTTACCTACCCTGATAAAGAAATCATTAAATTCGCTTGGAGTAATTGGAACATTTTCTTTTCTTCTGGGTTTCCCTCTGCCTAATTCTGCCTTAATGACATTCCAAGCTGCTTTCCATTTATTATTGGAGTTATTAATAAATTTATCATTTGCTGTGCATTTAGCTTTTCTAATTTCTGATCTGTAAATATTTCTTAATTTGAGATATCTGGTCTTATCTTCATTACCATTTTTAAATCCATTATAATACATCATAAGCAAGATTTTTAATTTACTCAAGTGTGGATTATACCATTGACCTAAGTGCCTTTGTTCACGTTTAGCTTTAATTGGTTTCTCATTTTTTTGGACTCTAGGACAGCAGTCGTTATATATATCGGAGATGGTACTCATAAATTTCTCAAATAATGCATCGACATTTGCACTTGAGAAAATTAAATGAATCCAATCAGTGTCTTTTAATTTGTTTCTTAGTATATTCAGCCTGTTATCATTAATTAGCCTAACAGGTTTAATTTGATTATGTATAGTATTCAGAGGTATATTATTGTTCAATTTTAACCATAAGCCTTTGTGGTCCGTTAAATAAAATGTATTGAATATCCCTATCTCATAGCAGTATTTATCTAGGTTTGTTAAAATGTTATCTAGACAAGAGTAAAGTCTTGTTGGCCTATTGTTTACACAGTAATAGTTGAAAGATTTTAAAATATTTAGAAGATGTATTTGCTTAGGGGTAATGTTTCGAATGTCAAAATTGATGTCTCCAAGAATAATTATTTTATGTTTGTTAAAGTTTTTGTGTAGGTACGAAATAATATTTTGCACACACTCGATAAAAATTTCTACATTACTTTCAGGTGCTCTGTACACTGAGATAACAATTGTTCTTAAATTTGGCAGTGACATAGCAGCCACTTCAAAACACCATTCTATGCAAAACTGACTAACGTCTAAGATTGAAAAGCTGGTATCTAGGTTGTCGCTGATATATAGTGATACACCACCATGACTCATATTTGATCTGCAATAGCCAGTAATTAACCTGAAACCTGGAGGTACATATATTTGCAATTCTTCATCCCGTAGCCAGTGTTCATTTATGCTTAAAATACAGTTATTTATTCCCCCTATTAATATTTCTAGTTCATCTAATTTATTTCTAATGGATCTAATGTTCAGGTGCAGTAGTAAGATATCATTTCCATTACAAGGTGGTATCCCTAACTTGGCTTGCCGTAATAATCGTGTTTGAATATTTTCGTGGATTAATCTCACATCATAATTATGAATTGGATTGTCCACCACCCGACTCAGTGAGGGCCTGTCTTTGCTTATGAGGCCGGGTGGGGCAGAAAGTTTCCCTGTTTTGGTTCCGTTTCTTGCCATTTCAGCTCGATAGGTTTGGAGCTTTTACTTTGATTTGCACTATGATTTTTAATTATCATACATAATTGATCACATACCCCTGCTTACCTGACCAATTTAAATGCAAACCGTGGTTTGTGTGCTTATCATTCCCTAACCTACTTATATCTAACATTTCTACATTCTTACACATTTTACACAAATATTTGATTTTCCTGTTTGTATTATGTACTGCAATATTTACACACGAGTCAGACCGCAGATCATATCTATGAGGTATATTCACAACAATCACTTTCGACATGGCTAGATCATTCAGTTTCCCTTCCAGTGTTTCTGCAACATCCTGTCCTTCCTTGCAGGCCACATTGTTTGCACCAGCCATGATAACTACACAGTTTTTTTCCAAATTGTCAGGTTTTATGCCACTTACAATCTCTTGTATTTTAGCTCCAGGCTTGATAACACCATCGACTGGAATTTCACCTAGTCGTTTCTTGATTATACCTGCTAGACCTCTGCCGTGACTGTCTGCAAAAATGTGCACTTGCAGATGACTAGGTTTTTGCCTATTTCTCTTCTCAATTTTCCTTGGATTCACTGCTGAGGCATATTTACAAAGATTACCTGTATCTTTCACTGTACACATGTCTTCCACCGGGAGTTCCTGCAAGATGCTGAATCTATTCTTGTTTATGAAAGTTACAGTTTCCTTGCTTTTGCTCGATTTTCTGCCATGCTTCACAACTTGTGTCCATGTGTGGGTGGAGTCATTACATTTGTTTCTTTTTTCAATGGTTTCTAGTTTGTTCCTCAGCATTTGATTTTCATTTTTTAGTTCCAAAATATCACTTTCAAGTATTTTAACAATTTCTAGAAGAGTTGAACCATCATGATCTTCATTGTCCTTTGGGGAGATAGTATGGACGCCATCTTTGATGCACTGGGGACAAAACCATTCAGTATTTTCTTCAATTCCTTCATCTTTCGGCACATTTCCACATCTAAAATGCAGCCATTTATCACACGAATCACACAAAATGCCGTTTTTTACTACCCTCTTACATTTTGCACATCTATCACCACACTTTATACGTAAATTTGTAGGAGCAGATACACACACATCTACGCTAGTCGGCGCCATTTTTTTTTGAGTTGTGTTTAAAATTTGTTTACTTTGCTTTTTAAGAATTACATTCTTGTATGCATGAAGTTTTGTAAAAATATTACATAACGTAATGTGGCCATTCCCCATCTAAGATGAAATCTGGAGCATTAATTTTTACATGCATTAATAATCAATGCAAGTCAAGCACTGCTTCAGTTTTCATCTTCACTGGCCTTCTGCTAAAGGTTTATCATTGAATAAAAATATCTAAATTTGCAACTATGCCGAAGTAGTGAACAATTAAATAAGGTTAAGAAAAAGGGAAGAAAGGTCAAAAATTTTGGATTTGTTATTGTGGTAGACACCCTGTACTCCGTTGATTAAAAATCTGTTTTGCAACGTGAATTGACAATGATAATGGATTTGAAAAACAGATGCAAAGACCTTCAAAGCAAGACCAAAATTGTATTTGTAGGACTACAATATTATAAGAGAAGTAGTTTCGCAAAAATTGATAAGAATAGTTTTTTGACAAATTCTAGAAATCTGAAAATTAAGAATTGTTTATAGCCTTTCTGGTTGCACCGTAATAAAATTTCATTAGAATCGGACCACCCATTTCTTTTTTATAAAATTTCAAAGAGAGCAATCTTATGCAAAAAACAAACAAACAGGGGACACTTTTTTCTCAAGATCAAAAAAAAATTGTTTAGCATAGATTAACGCAGAATTGAGTACGCTGAGTTTTGATGTAACTCGTTTCTATGTAGACTAATTCCTGGTTAATTTTTAATTTGAGTCCAAGCTCGAGTATCTATAATTTTTAATCTGTGAGTAGATAATTCTTTTGTTCTTGTTGTTTCTCTTTCATCAACGTATATGAACAACAAAACATGAACCTAACAGCGCTGTGAATTTGCGTATTGACTGCACACCGCTGCATGATTTTCTTTTGTTTTACTACCAACATACAACCCTATCTGTTCCATACCTTGTGCTTTTGGAGCCAAGATGGCTGCCATGTTATTCTCTGGACACTAGTGCCTACTGAAAGAGAGAGTGAAGAGTCTGTGAAGAGAGAAGCGACGGTGTGCGAGGCGTATTGCAGGTTGTCTGCAAATAATGTATATTTTGCGACGAATACATCAGTTCGATGTAATTGAGTGTCTCATTTATGTGTATTAGTCTACCTACAGCACCATTACCTTCCTGGAAATGCTACAAACAGCGGCCGAAACAAGAAAAGTGTCTTCTTGTTGGATGACGGACGCAAACATGGTCCTCCTTGTGCCGGATGTTGCCTGCGATCAGCATTCGTGGTGTTGTGTTGAACTTTTGTGCTAGTGTGCATTCGTGAACTGTGAATAAATACATTGACATATTGTTTGCTACGGGTAACCAATTTCAGTGCACCTTTTGTAGTGCCAGGAAGTGTTTCGTGTGTGCATTGTAGTTTGGACAACAACAATCTGTGCGCGACTCAATAAACATGGAAGCCATATCGGCAGCAAAGACTGTGCTCAAGCGAGAAGTTACTCGCCTTGAGAATAAAGTGAACGTGGGTTTATTGGACAATGTGACAATCGCGTTATCGGTAAACAAAGCCAAACAATTAACGGACGATTGTAAACAGTTATTATTTGACCTGGCTAGTACGTGTGATGATGCAACTTTTGAGAGTTATGACTGTGAAATCGGTTGTATTCAAGACCGTTTGGATGCAACCATGTGCAGGCTTTGTTCGTTGCAGCAGCAACAGACTCCAGCTACGGTGACGTCATCGACAGAAGCACGAACAAGTGAAGTGCGTCTCCCGAAGCTCACGCTGCCTGTGTTCACAGGACAATTACAAGAGTGGCTTTCTTTCCGTGATTTGTTTATCGCGTCGGTGGACAAAAACAAACAGTTATCCAGTGCGCAAAAGCTACAGTATTTGAAAGCTTCGTTAAAGGGGCAACCTGCATTGCTTATCCAGTCCATGTCGGTGACTGATGATAACTATGCAGAGGCGTGGAACATTCTAAATTCGCGTTGTCAAAACAAAAGGGAAATTGTTATGGACACAATCAAGCATTTAGTCGCGCAACCCAAAGTTCAACGTGAATCCGCAGCAGCCTTACGTAGCCTGCTAGACACAACAACCGAGTGTGTTCGCGTGTTGAAAGTGATGGACATTCCCGTAGAACATTGAGATCCTATCCTAGTATTTCATGTGACAGAAAAAATGGACAGTGATACTAGACAACAATGGGAACTTCCATTAAAGACAACCGAGTTGCCTATGTTTCAGGAGTTGAGTGACTTTCTTGATCAGCGTTCTCGTGCATTATCAGCTTCAAATCTCAGTGCTCAGAGATTGAAGCAGTCGACTCACAATAGCTCCCAGTTCAAAGGTGTCTATCATGCAGTGTCGGATGATACCTGTGAAAAATGTAAACTGCATCATGCACTATATATTTCATCTTGAAGTTTATTTCCGATAAACAGAGATTTATTTTTTTGCATTTAGATTTTAAATTTGTATATATCAGGTAGCAGTCGGAAAATGGATTCCACATGTAACTGAGACTGTGATATAGGGGGACGAAAGGATGTTGATAATCTTAAGAAATTTGGGTACAAATTGAAAGAAAATATTGGTGTAGGCAGTTTTGCAGAAGTCTATCGCGTTAAGGACACAAAGACCAAAGAGTCCTTCGCAGCAAAAGTTTTTTGTACACAGTGTCTTCCCGATTCGGAAATTGAAAACATCCAGGATGAGATCAAAAACCATGACAAACTATATAGTCATTATATATTGAAAATTGTGGACGATTTTAAGGATACAGAAAATACTAGATGGTATTTGATCTTTGAATTATTTACGATGGACCTCGCCAAGCATATTAGGAGATATGACGTGGATGAACATTATGCCAAAGTATTATTAAGGTAAGTACAAAAAATTAGTGTGTATGTTTCTGTGTATGTGTGTGTGTGAGAGAGAGAGAGAGAGAAAGGGACAGACGGGGAGAGAGAAATTATCAGTTACATATTTGTGTGTGTGCAGTGGCACAGAGCAGTGTGGCCTTTCCCCTTCCCCCATCAAGAAACTATAACAGGAACCCTATAAAAATCATGTACCTAAGCATCCTTCCCTCCAGTTACAACATGTGCAACCCCAAGATATACTCTACATCGCCTTCCCACTTTTTATTATTGATATCATGTATATGACTAAGATATGTAGGCTAGATAGGCAATCTGTGAGGCTTATAAAGATGCATTGATAGCTACTCCAGATAGGGACTTTGCTACAATAAAAATGAACACTGTCGAAGTAGCAGCTCGTGCAAAGGCTGACACAGCATTTCTGGCGCAGATGGTGTAGGGACTACCTTTCTCAGTTACAACAACGTCCTAAGTGGAGAAGGGAGCAACAGAATCTACAGGTTGTGGTCAGAGATGATCAACTTGCACCTCAACAGTGGAAACTTGGCAGAGTAATCAACGTTCATCCAGGTGAAGATGGATTGGTTAGAGCAGCAACAGTGAGAACCAGTGAAGGAACCTACAAGAGGCCAGCAGTGAAGCTGTCCCTTTTACCAGTGAGTGAAGTTGAACACCAATGAGAAAGAACTTAAACTTTCAAATTTATGCATAAAAGGCAATCATTAGGTTGTTCAATTTCTTTTTAATTTTGTGTTGTCATTTTCAGTAGGAAATTTTGGGAAAATTGCATTCAATTTACATTTGTTCATCAAAAACATGTTCTATATTGTGTATTTTGTAAAGTGTTGAAATTAATCATTTCAAGGTGGGCGGTATGTTCTGTACCTTGTGCTTTTGGAGCCAAGATGGCTGCCATGTTATTCTCTGGACACTAGTGCCTACTGAAAGAGAGAGTGAAGAGTCTGTGAAGAGAGAAGCGACGGTGTGCGAGACGTATTGCAGGTTGTCTGCAAATAATGTATATTTTGCGACGAATACATCAGTTCGATGTAATTGAGTGTCTCATTTATGTGTATTAGTCTACCTACAGCACCATTA